>NC_053025.1:16998852-17104744 GCF_003073215.2 Triticum urartu
GTTGTGGTCAACTCTTTCTTGTCTCTCTACAAGGATTCATGCACCAAGCCCAGAGTTAGAATTTTGTGTCAGGCTGCTAGTAAATCAGGCTCTACTCTGTCCAATAGCAAGTTGGATAGTACCTATAGTTAATTGCACGGACATATGGATTTTGGTTCATTTTGTGTGTATGTTTGTTTGTTCATGCTTACGACTTTGGCTAAAACATGTTGGATGCCCAATTCCTATGGTGAACCTTTTGGTTCAAGCAAGAAAACTCATGTTCCCTTTCTATGACTGAAGCCAAGCTGTACCTACTACTGGCATAATACGATGGATTCATTCTTTGTTTGTGGTCAACTCTTGTCTGTCTACTAGCATTCGTGCGAGAACCTGAATGTTGTGTAGGCTGCTGTGTTGTACTACCAGTAAACTAGTTTATACTCTCTCCAACTGCAAGTTGGATAACCTTGCAATTAATTGTACAGACATGCATATGATTTTTTGGTTCAATTTGTATGTATGTATATGCTTAAGACTTTGACTAAAACTAGTTGGATGTTCAGTTCCCCATGAAGGTGACCAATCCCTAGCAGTGCCCATTGGTCCTTCCTGTTAATTTCACCTCCTGCGATTTTAATCTTTGTTTCTTGCTTTCCACAGCGACCACATTCTCTTAACAGCGGGACATCTGAGTTCGTCGTGGTGATGGAAGCTGACACGGAGCCGCTCAAAATCTCCTCGCCTCCCGTCATGTTTCTTGCGGACAGCAAGGTAGAAATTCTGTCCATATACATCATACTAATGCTAATTAATTTATATGTTGTAGCTTGCGGGATATGGTCATAGCAGTAACTGTTAAGCTCGTAATTCTATATGTCGTCTTCAAGTTTTCTCTAATATAGATTTCTCAAATCTCTCTCTGAACTTCTCTAATAAAAATGGTGCTAACTGTTAAAGCTCTTCGTGGTGACATGTTTCTTTCACCAATACAATAATATATTAGAACTCAAGGACTGTTTGAGTGATAGGTTGTTCATACTATTAGAGAAGTGAACTGATTAAGCTATTGCTTTCCCCAACAACAAAAAATAAATACGGCAGTTGAACAACGTGTATCCCTTCACTTGAAAGCCTATGAAACTTTCTGTAGCAGCAGTGCAGCACACTTTATATATGATGGAAATTGTGCAGGTTCCATGGTGTCAATTGGCCTCTGGCCATCTTGAACTGGGACTCCAGTAACAAGTAGATGTTGCTGCCACACCCAATATTTTAAGTTGTTTTATTTTTATTTTTGGAGAGATATTAATCACCCAGTTTCCCTGTTAATAAGCTGAGAACACTTGCCTCCTCCCCAACCCTCGCCCCAGCCTGCCACTGTCGGCTTGCCGCGTGGCTGTCGCCGCAGCAGATAATTAGATTTTTGGGACTCTGTTTCTATGCTCTCCTTGATAACATTTTGGATATTAATTGGACACGCTTTATATAAAACGATTTATCTTGTACATTGATCTACCTAACTTGTAGGAGTATACATGAAACCATACTTGTCAAATATCGAGTATCACAGCTGAATAATAACGTCTTGTTTTATGTTCACTGAATCACAATTCTTCTCTCTTTTTATGATCAGTCCATCTTACAGCCATCAATAAGAAAAACACTTATCTTCATATTAGGATTATTATTTTCTTGTCTGCAGTATTATAATGTACATATGCTTTTCTGTTCACTGAATCACAATTCTTCACTCTTTTACCATCAATCCATCTTCTTACAGTTGGATGTTTTTTTGGCTGTCCAGATGACCAAGCCCAAGGAGGAAGCAGTTGCTCATCACTGAGGACAAGTAACTCCAGCAAGTTGACGCCGTAGATTCATAGTGTACCTTCTATATGCCCATCCAGTTCTGTGATTTGTGTCTTGAAACCCAAAAACCCCATGCCCATGTGGGAGCTGAACCATAGTTTTTTTCTTGTGGAAAATAATATCCTTGGCTGAATCGACTTGAGGCGGTTTCTTCAAAATTCTTGGAAATGATTTGGTAGTTTCTTTTGGCGAGGAACTGTTTCATACTGAAGTTTACTGGTACATGTGTGGTTTGCTACTGTTGCTTCGTTTGGGTTGGGTTGGTTTCAGCGGGGAGATGTGCATGCACACTAGCAGCATGAGCTAGCAGCCATGATTGCAGCCAGCCACCACCATGTAAATGTAATAAATGTGTGGCCTATCTAGTGTGCTGCTCATAGAAATATAGATGTGTGGCCTATCTAGTGTGCTGCTGATAATCTGTTTTTACCTCACTTGGCAAACACCATAATCTGTTTTTTCCTCACTGTACTGTAGGAATAAATGTGTGGCCTATCTAGTGTGCTGCTGATAGAAATATAGATGGAAGATTTGTTGACCAGTTAAATTGAGCTTATTGTCAATTCTGCTTATAAGCTATGTTTGATGCTGCCTACAGGTTCTTATTCTTATTTTTTGCATAGGTGAAGTATGAAGTGTGAAGCCGTTTCAGCCAGTAGTGGAGGTTTCCTCGGCCTAGTCGCGTAAGAGCCCCCTTCTTTTTCTAGTTAGTTGAAAGAAAAGCAATGGGGAAGGTTGGCTTACCAGTTAATTGGTCTGTATCATATCTTGCTATGGTGGGACATCCTCTTCAGTTTAGGTATCCGGGCTGGCTGTTGCGTTAATGATAAAGATCTCTGGGGAAACCGCTAAAAAAAGATTGAACATGTGGTTCCGAGTTTCGATAACTTCTTCTACTTTCATTTCCTCCGTCTTCCAAATCGCCTTTCTCTCCATGAATGTAATGAGCCCTATTTAGTAAGTGGGGCAAGTCAGGCAGAAGCCTATCAGCAAGAGTAGCATATTATGTATTGTAATATCAGGCAAAGTGTAATATTAGTCAGAGTAGCATATTATGTATTGTAATATTTAGTGTTGTTTTGGATGAATTTCATTTCCTCTATAATCTGTTTGAAATATTGACTGTGTATATAATTTCAATACCTATGAAATGGAAACCTGACCAGGGGGACCCACTTATGAAAATTGGTTGACAAATTTTGAAATTTCTGATGTGTGGGTCCAATTGTGATATCAGCATGACAAGTGGGACCAATATGACTAGTGGGACCAGCGCAAAAATAATATGGCTAAAAATAGAAAATTAATAGTAATGGCCCAGAAATTAAAAAGGCCGAATAGTTGGGCCTGGTCCATATAGCTGACCAAAATTAATAAGAAAACGTATACAAAAAGGCTGAATTGTTGGGCTCAGGCCATGTAAAACACCGAATTGGACCGGGCTGAATTTTATTAACGACCTTTTCAATTGGTCGCAATTTTGCCACGTCTGATTGACACGTCGGATCCTACGTGGCCTGGGCAGAGAGCTAGCGACCAAAATAGAAGGTCATAAAATCAATGACCTTTTGTTTTGGTCATGGAATTACACGACCTTCTCACAGAGAAGGTCGTTAATTTCAGTTTACGACCGCCAGCTTTTGACTTTCTATTTTTGGTCACAAAAAGGTCACAAATAAAAAACAATGACCTTTCAGTGACCAATAGTGATGGTCGCAAGTTGACATATTTCTTGTAGTGGTAGTGCGAGAATCCCAACGGAGGAGATCGAGTCTTGTGGGGAAAAGTGCGCAAACCTCTGCAGAGTGTATAAACTAATCATGGTTAGCCATGTCCCCGATTATGGACATCTTAAGCATCTAGTATCTGGATTATCATGTGAATCTCTTTGGACGTCACTTGAAGGAAGTCACTTGAAGGAAGTCACTAGATATCTGAACATGGACGTCAACCATTCTCAATGTTTAACAACTACCATGATAGTTAAATAAAATTGGCTTTACGCAAAACTGTAACCATAAAGCTTTCCACCAGCCAAATATGCATGTAGTATAGCCTTATTCTTTCATTGCTCTCTATGTGTTACATTGCCAGCATATTCCATGTGCTGACCCGTTTCGGGCTGCAACGTTCATGTTGCAGACTTTTCAGACAACAATTAAGGTGCCTTTAGGTCGTGGTTCTATACTCAGTGATGCCGTTGGAGTTGATGGACTCACTTATCTTCCAAGCCTTCCGCTGTTATAGTTATTAGATGGCCTTAAGCCATATTTATTGTAATAAGTTTTCTTTTGAAACACTCGATGTAATAAGTGTGTGATTGCTACTCTGCTATAAATCCTCCGAGTACTGTGTGGTGTCAGCATTACTGATCCAGGGATGACATCGGAGCACAGAGATCAGACTGTTTGAGGTCTAGTCGCTACAGAGATGGTATCAGAGCACACGCTGACTGTAGGACATGACCACTAAGCTCAAAGACCTAGATCACTATTCACTCTCTTCTCTTCTGACCTCTCATCTTTTCTACTCTTTTAGGATGGTGGATGCAAGGAACAAGTTCACGCAACCGGATGAAGATACACCCTTTGGACGTCACTTGAAGGAAGTCACTAGATATCTGAACATAGAAGTACCAAGCTTCACCAGAACCTACAACGCCACTTTACCTGAAGAAGAGCGCTGGATGATTCAAGTTCAAGTTCCAGGAAGGACGTTCATGCCAGTCACTGAGCCCATAGAGTTTTCTTTTGATGCACCAACTTGGAATCTAGGAAAGAGCATGGCAGCTCACATCGCCATGGGACGCATTGGAGAAGTTTACCGCAATGATCTCAAGGATACTATCTAACAGATTTGTGGGCGCCGAGATGAGCACTGGGAGATGATCAGCACCAGGAAGGATAGATCAATTGCAGCTTTTATCCAGGAGTTAAACCAGCACATTCGACGTCAGGAGAACGAGATGTGCGCCGACATGATAGATCTAAAGAAGGCAAAGACAAGAATCAAGGAACTGGAGGAAGAACTCAAGGCTACACGTGAAGATTATGAAGAGGAAATTGAAATATTAGTGGAGAAGAATGACGATCTGATCAAGAAGATTGGAATATTTATGGGAGGCCCTACACCAGTAGAAGAAGATGAAGAACCCAAGGAGATTCACCCGGAAGACTACATCATCATCGACGACACCGACTCGGATCCAGATGATAGTGATGATGACTATGTTGATGAAGCTGGAGCAGATATCATGGAGTCTGCAACCAAAGAATATTTCTTGTAGACCACCCCATTAGTAGTAGTAGTCCACCATGTAAATATAGTAGTCCGAGCACTTTTGCGATAGTTAGATCGATTGTATGCTCTTGTGTGATTGATTGATTGAATGAAGTGAATTGTTTGCTTTTGCCTCATGTGCATATGGGTAGTGTTTTCTCTCTAGACCCCTCTCTATTCTTACATCTCATCTTTTCTAAACCCTCAGATGCCTCCGAGACGTGACCCTGGATTTACCTTCCCACCGGAGCTCACCCAGTTGATCCAGCAGCAGAACACATTGATGCAGTTGCTAGTCCAGAATCAGAATCAGGGGAACAACAACAACAACAACCCACCACCACCACCACCTGTTGATCACTTAACCCGTTTTCTTAGGCTGAATCCGCCAGTGTCAACACACCAATGACGGGAGATTTACCAAGGGAGTTAGCCGAAAATCTCCGTGACCTATGTTTGGAGATAGTTCCGAGAGGCTATGTAGCAGCATTGGAGATTTAGTCTACTTTGATGGATAAGATCAGAGAAGCCCAGAAGACTGACAAGGAGATTGCTTCTATCAAGGAGAAAAGGAGCAAAGGAAATGCTAAAGGATTTCGTGAGGATGAGCACGATACCTTATGGTTTGAAGACCGTGTTTATGTGCCCAACGACCCGGAGATCAGGAAGTTGATTCTGCAAGAGGCCCATGATTCACCATATTTGATTCACCCAGGAAATACCAAGATGTATTTGGATTTGAAGGATATTTTCTGGTGGACCGGAATGAAGAAGGATATTGCGGAGTGTGTAGCAGTTTGTGATGTATGTCAGAAAGTAAAGGCAGAACATCAGAAACCAGCAGGATTGCTACAACCATTGCCGATACCCCAATGGAAGTGGGATAAGTTAGGCATGGATTTTATTACAGGATTGCCCAGAACACGTTCAGGCTATGACTTGATTTGGGTTGTAGTCGATCGTTTGACAAAGGTAGCTCATTTCATTCCAGTGAAGACTACCTATACCAGTGCAAAGTTGGCCAAGATATACATGACCAGAATCGTATGTCTGCATGGAGTTCCAAGGAGCATTGTATCAGATAGAGGAACCCAATTTACTTCAAAGTTCTGGAAGCAGTTGCATGAAACTTTGGGTACCAGGCTAGAATTCAGTACAGCTTTCCATCTGCAGACAGATGGACAGACCGAGAGGTTCAATCAGATTTTGGAGGATATGCTGAGAGCTTGTTCGCTAGATTACGGTTCTAGTTGGGACGAGAATTTGCCATATGCAGAGTTCTCTTACAGCAACAGTTATCAATCCAGTTTGAAGATGCCCCCTTTCGAAGCCTTGTACAGAAGGAGGTGCAGGACCCCATTGTTGTGGGATGAAGTTGGAGACCGCCAGTTGTTTGGACCGGATCTGATTAAGGAGTCTGAACAGAAAGTGAAATTGATTCGCGATAGGCTCAAGGTAGCCCAATCCAGGAAGAAGAGCTATGTAGATTCTAAAAGCAAGGAGACAGTTGACGAAGTCGGAGAACGAGTTTATCTTCGAGTATCTCCACTTCGAGGAGTTAAGCGCTTTGGAGTTAAGGGAAAGTTAGCGCCACGATTTGTAGGCCCATACAAGGTTTTGGAGCGTATGGGAGAAGTGGCCTACAAGTTGGAGTTGCCCGAAGGATTGTAAGGAGTTCACGACGTGTTTCACGTTTCCCAGTTGAAGAAGTGCCACGCAGAGATGGCTGATATACCACTGAGAGATACAGTGCCGCTGGAAGCGATTCAGTTGGACAGTAATTTGACCTATGAGGAGAAACCAGTTAAGATTCTTGATTATGCCAGTCGAGTCACCCGCAGCAAGGTTATTAAGTTTTGAAAAGTTCAATGGAGCCACCACACGGAGGATGAAGCCACCTGGGAGCGAGAGGAAGAATTTGTGAAGGACCACCCTCACCTATTTTCTAGCCAAACCGAATCTCGAGGGCGAGATTCATCTTAAGGGGGGTAGGTTTGTAACATCCCAAATTTTTAATTTGAAATGTTATACACTAGATCATCATTGCATATCATATTTTATTGTATTTTGGCTGATCCTAGAAAATTCTACGCAACTCGAGGACCCTCGGAGAGAGTTGGTGATTTGGTTATTTTCATATTTGAGTTTTCTCAAATTTTGAAAATAGGATCATTTGATTTTAATTATTTTATCTTCAATTATTTCTATTACAAAAATATGAGAGAGGGAATAAAATGACTTTCTCAAAACCAAGAAATATTGAGGATTTAATAAAAAATCAAATAAGATTTTATTTTGGTTTTATTTTCTATTTTATTTGAATTTAGGAAAAATGCGTGTTTTTTAAAATTGCATTTAGGCCCCAAATAAATGTTCATCCTGTGCGGCTTGATTTTAGAAGCCGGGGAAAGTTTATTTCGGGATTTTTGGAGTCCGTTTAGTATTTCTTTTGTTTTTTTAGCGTAACTATTTAAAAAACGCAACCAACCTAGCGGGCCGTGTCCGACCCGGACACTTGGCCCGGACGGCTTTATAAGCCGGGGAGGCCCAACCGGACCCCCCCAAACCCTAGCCGCCCTAGCCGCCCCGCTGCCGCCGCCTTCGCGCCGCCGCCGTGCCTCGCCGCCCGCGCCGCCGCCCCGGCCGACCCCGCCGCCCGCCGGACCGCCGCCCCGCCGCTCGCCGGAGGTAGACCTTGCCGCCGCCGGTTTTTCTCGAAAAACTGATCGGTTTTCCGTCGGTTTTTTTAGTTTCGTTTTTTTATATAGATCGGTTTTCCGATTTATTTATTTAGCGAGCGTTCGCTCGTTCGTTCGTTTTAACGAACGCGTTCATCGGTTAGATCCAGATAGCGAGCGTCCATTCGTTAATCTGTTCGTCGTTTTTCTTTTCTCGGATTAAATCCGCGATTTTTCTGATCGCGATTCCTGATCCGTTTTTCGTTATAATTTTTCGTTCGTTTATCGAAATCAGGCAATTCAAGCGCCCGGAGTTTTGTCTCGAAACCCTCTTTCTGTTTAACCAACTCAAACAAGTTTTTGCCACTGTAAAATTTCCCTAGATCCAGAATAGTAAATGAAGCTTGTTTCTTTTGTTGTTTGTCTTTCGTTGCTTCATTCGATTTGATTCTTTTTGCCAACCGGAGTTCTTAAGTTAAACTTTCTGGTTAGATCTCTTATTCGAGTTTTACCTGTGCATTAGTTGAGTACTTATTGTATGCTTGCTTGCTTGCGATAGAGTACCCGGAGTGCGCCGCTTGCTACTTCGAATCGCTAGGTTTCCCGGATCATCAGCAAGGCAAGTAACACTTTGATCATACCTCCAACTACCCAGTTTTTATTGCATTAGATCAATCCTCACACATTGCATGGTTAGGATCTAACTAAATTGTGGGTTTGGGAAGTAGTTGAGGTAGTACCTATTACCTGTTTATTATCAAACCTTTGGGAGTTACTTCTACGTTGCTTATTATGCTATGCTATGCTAGTAGACGTGGATTGGGTGAGTGTATCCATGATAGATGTGAGATTGTTAAATTAATGGTTTATCTAAGGTGGCAACTTAAATACACATCTGGATGGATTGAGGCACCTGGGTATTCCAGCGATTGCCTGTTTTCTTTTGGACCGCCCAGGCTCAAAGGGATCATGAGATTATTCATGCTAGAAACTTCCGTGTGTAGCCACAAGCTATTATGGGCTCTAGAATAGTTGACTAAGTCATGCGAACTCTTACAGTAGTAGACTAGCAGATGTAGGGAAAGTAGGTGTAACGGTCTACCCGATCGTAAGGTCCTAGCGCTTCTGAAAGACTATGTCTCGGTCATCCGTTTCTCAAACACCATGTAGTGCAAGAATCCCAATGGAGGAGATCGAGTCTTGTGGGGAAAAGTGCGCAAACCTCTGCAGAGTGTATAAACTAATCATGGTTAGTCATGTCCCCGGTAATGGACATCTTGAGTATCTAGTATCTGGATTATCATGTGAATCTCATCATGTTACTCTAATTAATTTTGTTGGGTTTTGTTTAATGATGATGCTTAATTGGGATTGAGAATGCTGTCAACCATTCTCAATGTTTAACAACTACCATGATAGTTAAATAAAATTTATTCCTTTGTAGTAGGGAAAATTGGCTTTACGCAAAACTGTAACCATAGAGCTTTCCACTAGCCAAATATGCATGTAGTATAGCCTTATTCTTTCATTGCTCTCTATGTGCTACATTGCCAGCATATTCCATGTGCTGACCCGTTTCGGGCTGCAACGTTCATGTTGCAGACTTTTCAGACGACGATTAAGGTGCCTTTAGGTCGTGGTTCTATACTCAGTGATGCCGTTGGAGTTGATGTACTCACTTATCTTCCAAGCCTTCCGCTGTTATCGTTATTAGATGGCCTTAAGCCATATTTATTGTAATAAGTTTTCTTTTGAGACACTCGATGTAATAAGTGTGTGATTGCTACTCTGTTATAAATCCTTCAAGTACTGTGTGGTGTCAACATTACTGATCCAGGGATGACACCTGAGCACAGAGATTGGACCATTTGAGGTCTGGTCGTTGCATTATGTGCCCGTAGATTTTATCATTCTTGATATAGATTGCAATCCTTCTTGCCGTATTATTCTAGGTAGACCTTTTCTTAGAACGGTTGTTGCAATTATTGATACGAAGGAAGGGAATATTAGATTTCAATTTCCATTAAAAAAGGGCATGGAACACTTCCCTAGAAAGAAAATAAAATTACCATATGAATCTATCATGAGAGCCACTTATGGATTGCCTACTGATACGTCTCCAACGTATCTATAATTTTTGATTGCTCCATGCTATATTATCTACTGTTTTGGGCAATATTGGGCTTTATTATCCACTTTTATATTATTTTTGGGACTAACCTATTAACCGGAGGCCCAGCCCAGATTTGTTGTTTTATGCCTATTTCAGAGTTTCGAAGAAAAGGAATATCAAACGGAGTCGAAACGGAACGAAATCAACTGGAGAAGTTATTTTTGGAACGAAAGCCACCAGATAGACTTGGACTCCACGTCAGGAGATACAGGAGGTGCTCACGAGGGTGGGGGGCACCCCCCTAGGGCGCGCCCCCCTGCCTTGTGAGGCCCCCGTGGCTCCTCCGACGTACTTCCTGCACCCATATATATCGCCGTACCCTAAAACTTACGGAACACACAATAGATCAGGAGTTCCGCCGCCAGAAGCCTCCGTAGCCACCGAAAACCAATCTAGACCCGTTCTGGCACCCTGCCGGAGGGGGCAATCCTTCTTCGGCGCCATCTTCATCATCCCGGTGCTCTCCATGACAAGGAGGGAGTAGTTCTCCCTTGGGGCTGAGGGTATGTACCAGTAGCTATGTGTTTCTCTCTCTCTCTCTCTCGTGTTCTTGATTTGGCACGATCTTGATGTATCGCGAGCTTTGCTATTATAGTTGGATCTTATGTTTCTCCCCCCTCTTCTCTCTTGTAATGAATTGAGTTTCCCCTTTGAAGTAATCTTATCGGATTGAGTCTTTAAAGATTTGAGAACACTTGATGTATGTCTTGCCGTGGATATCTGTGGTGGCAATGGGATATCAAGTGATTCACTTGATGTATGTTTTGGTGACCAACTTGCGGGTTCCGCCCATGAACCTATGCATAGGGGTTGGCACACGTTTTCGTCGTGATTCTCCGGTAGGAACTTTGGGGCACTCTTTGAGGTCCTTTGTGTTGGTTGAATAGATGAATCTGAAATTGTGTGATGCATATCATATAATCATACCCACGGATACTTGAGGTGACATTGGAGTATCTAGGTGACATTAGGGTTTTGATTGATTTGTGTCTTAAGGTGTTATTCTAGTACGAACTCTAGGGTTGTTTGTGACACTTATAGGAATAGCCCAACGGATTGATTGGAAAGAATAACTTTGAGGTGGTTTCGTACCCTACCATAATCTCTTCGTTTGTTCTCCGCTATTAGTGACTTTGGAGTGACTCTTTGTTGCATGTTGAGGGATAGTTTTATGATGCAATTATGTTAGTATTGTTGAGGGGACTTACACTAGTGAAAGTATGAACCCTAGGCCTTGTTTCCTAGCATTGCAATACCGTTTACGCTCACTTTTATCACTTGCTACCTTGCGGTTTTTATTATTTCAGATTACAAATACCTTTATCTACTATCCATATACCACTTGTTTCACCATCTCTTCGCCGAACTAGTGCACCTAGACAATTTACCATTGTATTGGGTCTGTTGGGGACACAAGAGACTCTTTGTTATTTGGTTGCAGGGTTGCTTGAGAGAGACCATCTTCATCCTACGCCTCCTACGGATTGATAAACCTTAGGTCATCCACTTGAGGGAAATTTGCTACTGTCCTACAAACCTCTGCACTTGGAGGCCCAACAACGTCTACAAGAAGAAGGTTGTGTAGTAGATATCAAGCTCTTTTCTAGCACCGTTGCCGGGGAGGTTAGCGCTTGAAGGTATATATTTAGATCTTGCAATCGAGTCTTTTAGTTTCTTGTTTTATCACTAGTTTAGTTTATAAAAGAAAACTATAAAAAAAATGGAATTGAGTTTGTCTCATACGCTTCATCTTTTTAATATCTTTCGTGAGTATGATGGAAAGGATAACTATGCTCAAATGCTAGAAGAAGAAATCTATAAAATGTTTGGCACTAAATATTTGAATGATGAGCATGATTGCAATGTTGTTAGTATGAATTCCTTGAATATCCATGATGCTAATGATATGCAAAGCCACAAGCTTGGGGAAGCTATGTTTGATGAAGATGATATTCTTTTGTCCCCCAAGTTTTGATGAGCAAATTTATTACGATGAAAGCATGCCTCCTATCTGTGATGATTATTGTGATGACACGTATGCTTTAAAGAATAATGATAACCATGAAACTTGTCATCTTGCTCTTAATTTTGAATCACATGATAGTTATTTTGTTGAGTTTGCTCCCACTATTATTCATGAGAAGAATTTTGCTTGTGTGGAGAGTAGTAAATTTTCTATGCTTGTAGATCATGAAAAGAATGCTTTAGGTACTGGTTATATTGTTGAATTCATTCATGATGCTATTGAAAATTATTATGAGGGATGAATATATGCTTGTAGGAATTGCAATAATATCAAGTTCCCTCTCTATGTGCTTAAAATTTTGAAGTTATGCTTGTTTTACCTTCCTATGCAAGTTGATTCTTGTTCCCACAAGTTGTTTGCTCAAAAAATCCCTATGCATAGGAAGTATGTTAGACTTAAATGTGCTATTAATATTCTTCATGATGCTCTCTTTATGTTACAATTCTTATCTTTTATGTGAGCATCATTGAAATCATCATGCCTAGCTAGGGGTGTTAAACGATAGAGCTTGTTGGGAGGAAACCCAACTTTATCTTAGTTCCTTGATTTTTGTTCCTGTTTAGTAATAAATAATTCATCTAGCCTCTGTTTATATGTGTTTATATGCTTTTAATTAGTGTTTGTGCCAAGTAGAACCTTTGGGAAGTCTTGGGGAAAGTCTTTGCGATCATGCTGTAAAAAACAGAAACTTTAGCACTCACGAGAATTGCTGCCATTTTTATTTCGAGAGGTCTATTTAGTTAATTCTTTTTGAATATGATTAATAGATAAATTCCTCAGGTCCAGAAATTTATTTGAGAATTTTATGAGTTCCATTATTATACGTTTGATCCAGATTACTACAGACTGTTCTGTTTTTGACAGATTCCATTTTTCATGTGTTGTTTACTTATTTTGATGAATCTATGGCTAGTAAAATAGTTTATAAACCATAGAGAAGTTGGAATACAGTAGGTTTAACACCAATATAAATAAATAATTAGTTCATTACAGTACCTTGAAGTGGTGATTTATTTTCTTATACTAACGGAGCTTACGAGTTTTCTGTTAAGTTTTGTGTTGTGAAGTTTTCAAGTTTTGGGTAAGGATTCGATGGACTATGGAATAAGGAGTGGCAAGAGCCTAATCTTGGGGATTCCCAAGGCACCCCAAGGTAATATTCAAGGACAACCAAAAGCCTAAGCTTGGGGATGCCCCGGAAGGCATCCCCTCTTTCGTCTTCGTTCATCGGTAACTTTACTTGGAACTATATTTTTATTCGCCACATGATATGTGTTTTGCTTGGAGCATCAATTTATTTTTTTAGGATTTTCATGCTGTTATTTAGAACAATGTTTTGCATCTTTTATTTCAATAACAGTGACATTGATAGCCTTTACTATGCCTATGTTACAAGTATACATGTTGCTATTTCAAAACAGAAAGTTTACCGCTGTTGCAATAATTCCCTAGAAAATTCAGAATGTGATAAAATGTTGAAACCTTTTGCATATTAAGATATGATAAATTTACTACAGTGGGAATTTTCTTTCATAATTTTTGGATCTAGGGAAGTATGGATGTTTCTGCATTCTGTACATACTATCCTGTTTAGGCAGATTGCTGTTATGTTTGTATTGTTTGCATATGTTTGCTTCTTTAATGATTCTATTTGAGGATAGGAATATTAAATATGCAGAGGCATTTAGTATGCAATTTTAAATAATAATTTTAGTGATTTGCTACAGTAGAGTATGATAAGGTTTTTGCAATGGTTTATACTAACTTATCTCACGAGTCCTTGTTGAGTTTTGTGTGGATGAAGCATTTGAGATTTAGGGAGACCGTGATATGAGAGGAATTAAGGAGACACAAAAGCTCAAGCTTAGGGATGCCCAAGGCATCCCAAGATAATATTTCAAGAAGTCTCAAGCATCTAAGCTTGGGGATGCCCCGGTTGGCATCCCACCTTTCTTCTTCAACAATTATCGGTTAGTATCAGTTGATCCTAAGTGTTTGCTTCTTCACATGATGTTTGCTATTCTTAGATGTCATTTTATTTTGCTTTGCTTGCTGTTTGAATAGAGTACCAAGATCTTAAATTATTAAATGTTAGAGAGTCTTCACATAGTTGCATAATTATTCGACTACTCATTGATCTTCACTTATATCTTTCGGAGTAGTTTGTCATTTGCTCTAGTGCTTCACTTATATATTTTAGAGCATGGTGGTAGTTTTATTTTGAAAAAATAGATGAACTCTCATGATTCACTTATATTATTTTGAGAGTCTTAAATAGCATGGTAATTTTCTTAAAATCCTAATATGGTAGGTATTCAAGAATAATAAAATTCTCTTATGAGTGTGTTGAATACTATGAGAAGTTTGATACTTGATAATTGTTTTGAGATATGGAGATGGTGATATTAGAGTCATGCTAGTTGAGTAGTTGTGAATTTGAGAGATACTTGTGTTGAAGTTTGTGATTCCCGTAGCATGCACGTATGGTGAACCGTTATGTGATGAAGTCGGAGCATGATTTATTTATTGATTGCCTTCCTTATGAGTGGCGGTCGGGGACGAGCGATGGTCTTTTCCTACCAATCTATTCCCCTAGGAGCATGCGCGTAGTACTTTGTTTCAATAACTAATAGATTTTTGCAATAAGTATGTGAGTTCTTTATGACTAATGTTGAGTCCATGGATTATACGCACTCTCACCCTTCCACCATTGCTAGCCTCTCTAGTACCGCGCAACTTTCGCCGGTACCATACACCCACCATATACCTTCCTCAAAACAGCCACCATACCTACCTATTATGGCATTTCCATAGCCATTCCGAGATATACTGCCATGCAACTTTCCACTGTTTCGTTATTATGACACGCTTCATCATTGTCATATTGCTTAGCATGATCATGTAGTTGACATCGTATTTGTCGCAAAGCCACCATTGATAATTCTTTCATACATGTCACTCATGAGTCATTGCACATCCCGGTACACCGCCGGGGGCATTCATATAGAGTCATATCTTGTTCTAAGTATCGAGTTGTAATTCTTGAGTTGTAAGTAAATAAAAGTGTGATGATCATCATTATTAGAGCATTGTCCCAGTGAGGAAAGGATGATGGAGACTATGATTCCCCCACAAGTCGGGATGAGACTCTGGATGAGGGAGTCCTGGATTAGGGGGTGTCCGGATGGCCGGACTATACCTTCAGCCGGACTCCTGGACTATGAAGATACAAGATTGAAGACTTCGTCCTGTGTCTGGGAGGGACTTTCCATGGCGTGGAAGGCAAGCTTGGCGATACGGATATGCAGATCTCCTACCATTGTAACCGACTCTATGTAACCCTAACCCTATCCGGTGTCTATATAAACCGGAGGGTTTTTAGTCGTAGGACGACATACACAACGACAATCATACCATAGGCTAGCTTCTAGGGTTTAGCCTCTCTGATCTCGTGGTAGATCTACTCTTGTACTACCCATATCATCAATATTAATCAAGCAGGACGTAGGGTTTTACCTCCATCAAGAGGGCCCGAACCTGGGTAAAACTTCGTGTCCCTTGCCTCCTGTTACCATCTGGCCTAGACGCACAGTTCAGGACCCCCTACCCGAGATCCGCCGGTTTTGACACCGACATTGGTGCTTTCATTGAGAGTTCCTCTATGAGGGAGTCCTGGATTAGGGGGTGTTCGGATAGCCGAACTATACCTTCAAGCCGGACTCCTGGACTATGAAGATACAAGATTGAAGACTCCGTCCCGTGTCCGGAAGGGACTTTCCTTGGCGTGGAAGGCAAGCTTGGCGATACGGATGTTTAGATCTCCTACCATTGTAACCGACTCTATGTAACCCTAACCCTATCCGGTGTCTATGTAAACCGGAGGGTTTTAGTCCGTAGAACAACATACACATCTACAATCATACCATAGGCTAGCTTCTAGGGTTTAGCCTCTCTGATCTCGTGGTAGATCAACTCTTGTACTACCCATATCATCAATATTAATCAAGTAGGACGTAGGGTTTTACCTCCATCGAGAGGGCCCGAACCTGGGTAAAACTTCGTGTCCCTTGCCTCCTGTTACCATCCGGCCTAGACGCATAGTTCGGGACCCCCTACCCGAGATCCGCTGGTTTTGACACTGACATTGGTGCTTTCATTGAGAGTTCCTCTGTGCCGTCGCCGTCAGGCCCGATGGCTCCTACGATCATCAATGGCGATGCAGTCTAGGGTGAGACCTTCCTCCCGGACAGATCTTCGTCTTTGGCGGCTTCGCACTGCGGGCCAATTCACTTGGCCATCTAGAGCAGATCGAAAGCTACGCCCCTGGCCGTCAGGTCAGATTCGGAAGTTTAAACTACATGACTGACATCCGCGGGGACTTGATCTTCGACGGATTCGAACCACTGCCGAGCACGCCGCACTGTCACGACGAGCATGATCTAGCTCTGCCGCCAAACAGTGCCCTGGAGGCCGCACCTGCATCGGCTCCGACCCTTAGTTCGGAGCCAATCGCACCGATCGAGGATGGGCTGTTGGACGCCACCTCGGGGGCTGTGATCCCAACGGCGGTTGAGCCGAACACCAGCCCCGTACTCTGCGAGGCTCGTGACTCCAAGGAGCCGGACTCCGAACCCTCCGCGCCCCTGCCAGTCAAATCCGATTGGGCGCCAATCATGGAGTTCACTGCCGCAGACATCTTTCAGCACTCGCCTTTCGGCGATATCCTGAAGTCACTGAAGTCTCTCTCTTTATCAGGAGGGCCCTGGCCGGACTACGTTGAGCAAGGTTGGGGTACGGACAATGAAGAAATTCAAAACCCACCCACCACCCACTTTGTAGCCACTGTCGACAACTTAACCGACATGCTCGACTTCGACTCCAAAGACATTGACGGTATGGACGCCGATGAAGGAGACGATGAAGAATCAGCACCTATCGAGCCCTGGGACGCCACCTCGTCATATGACGTATACATGGTGGATGCACCCAAAGATGACGGCGAGGAACGGAAGGACGCACCGAAGGATTGTTCCCTCGAAAAGCAGTCAAAGCGGCGACGCAAGCGCCGCCCCAAATCCCGCCTTGACAGAAATAGCGATCACACTGATCCAGCGCTGGAGCAGGGCGAACCACTGCCAGACAACGGCAATCTGGATAATCAAACCGAACAAACAAATCCTATCAATGATAATGGTCCGGACGACATAACGCCGGACAGGCACCCGGAGCAGCAGAATGCCCGTAAAAGGCTCGTTGCCACCGCAAGGAGCCTCAAAAAGCAAAAGCGGAGGCTCAAGGCCGCGCAAAACATGCTCCAATTCAGATGGAGCAAAATACTCAACACTGTAGCAAGGTACGGCGACAATCGCCCCTCCAAGAGCTACCCAAAGCGGAAGCTGCTACCCGAATTCGATGAGGAGGCGTCAGACCCCCCACAACCAAATATCAAAGCAGCCACCTGGTCGGATAGACGACCCCTCTACCACCACAGAACGGCATTCAACGCCGCTCACAATACAACACACGACCCATGCGAGGGCTCGCACGCAAAGGACGGTGCAACAAGATCCATCTATGGACCACGCAAGCGCGTCCCAGCATACAATGCAACACAACAAACATCCGAACAACGCGGCACACCCGGCTACAGGGGTGCCGCACACCCCCTATGTTTCACCAATGAGGTGCTGGACCATGAATTTCCAGAGGGATTCAAGCCCGTAAAGATAGAGGCATATGACGGAACAACAGACCCTGGGGTCTGGATTGAGGACTATATCCTTCATATACATATGGCTCGAGGGGATGACCTCCATGCCATCAAGTACTTACCTCTCAAACTCAAAGGGCCAGCTCGTCACTGGCTCAAAGGCCTCCCCGAAAGCTCCATTGGAAGTTGGGAAGAGCTCGAAGACGCCTTTCGGGCAAACTTTCAAGGGACTTATGTCCGACCTCCGGATGCGGACGACCTGAGCCACATAACTCAACAGCCCGGAGAGTCAGCCCAAAAGCTTTGGAATAGGTTTCTTACCAAAAAGAACCAGATTGTCGACTGTCTGGACGCCGAAGCCTTAGCGGTTTTCAAGCACAGCGTCCGCGACGAATGGCTCGCCAGACACCTCGGCCAAAACAAGCCGAGAACGATGGCCGCATTAACAAACCTCATGACCCGCTTTTGCATGAGTGAGGACAGCTGGCTAGCCAGATGCAGTACCAGCGACCCCAGTACATCTGAAGTTAGAGATGGAAACGGGAGATCACGGCGCAACAGCAATAACAAACGCCGGCATAAAGAAGACAGCACGAAGGGCACCGCAGTAAATGCCGGATTCAAAGTCCCTCGGCCAAACCAAAAGCCGCCCTCCAAAGGCACCAGGGATGAACTGTCCAGCCTCAACAAAATTCTGGACCAAGTATGTCAGATCCATAGTACCCCTAGCAAACCTGCTAATCATACCCACAGAGAATGTTGGGTCTTCAAGCAGTCCGGCAAGCTTAACGCCATACACAAGGGGGAAGATACACCAAGTGAAGACGAGGACGAGCCTCCCAAGCAAGACAAGGGGGAACAAAAGAAATTTCCACCCGAAGTCAAAACAGTAAACGTGTTACACGTGATCAAGAGAAAAAACAATGCGACACTCCCTGAAAAATATACCCAAGTGCCCGTCACCGCGAAGTCCCGCCACTGGTCGTCTCAACCGATCACCTTCGACCATCGTGATTACACATCAAGTATCCGGCATGCAGGATGGGCTGCACTGGTATTAGACCCAGTAATTGGCGGATACCACTTCACACGAGTCTTGATGGATGGCGGCAGTAGCCTAAACCTAATATATCAGGATACAATCCACGGGATGGGGTTAGACCCAACACAAATTCGCCATAGCAATACTACCTTTAAAGGAGTAACGCCAGGCCCAGGGGCTCGTTGCACGGGCTCCCTCCTACTACAAGTTATATTCGGCTCCTCCGACAACTTCCGTCGCGAGCATTTAACTTTCCACATCGCTCCGTTTAAAAGTGGCTATCAAGCACTACTCGGACGCGAAGCTTTCGCTCGCTTTAATGCAATACCACACTACGCCTCCCTAACACTCAAGATGCCCGGTCCACGTGGCATCATTTCAGTACACGGAAGTATCAAGCGATCTCTGCGCGCCGAAGAGAGTGAGGCTGCCTTGGCAGCCGCACACTAAAGGCGCCCGGACCAGCAAAAGTATCCAATAGGTCGTCAAGACCTCAGACACAACTAACCAAGTCCAGCGTTGCTACTCATATCAAATAGACGGTCACACCCCTATCTTTAAAAAGTACAAGGGGCTCAACGCACGCAGACGAGTGGCGATTTCTTCTTATTTTGAATTATACATGGTTTCTTTAGAAAACTATCCTTTTGCACGACAACCTTTGTACCTAAATTCCTCTCTTTTACAGATGATCATCGCGCTACACCCGTCCAGGATACGGCACAATGGAGACACAGGCGCAGACGTGCAGCAGGGACCCGACCCAAGGATTCTTTTTAGATTAAGACCCTGCGTAAACCTTTTTTATGTCTCTTGTTGATACATATCCACCGTTGAGAAGGATGCTGACGTCTTGGCATGTGGCCATGCCAGAACAATGCACGTACCTGGACACAAGGGGCTTCTTACAAA
Source organism: Triticum urartu (assembly GCF_003073215.2). Classification (NCBI taxonomy): domain Eukaryota; kingdom Viridiplantae; phylum Streptophyta; class Magnoliopsida; order Poales; family Poaceae; genus Triticum; species Triticum urartu. The sequence goes on from NC_053025.1 coordinate 17,018,524, forward strand.
GGCCATTCTTCAGGCCCAATTTATACCACAAAGACCGAATACCCTAGGGAGTGTTCGGCGTCACGAGTTTGGCCCTATATGCATCAGCTCCGAATCATAGTCTTTGGTCAAATGTTGGGTTTGCTCGGCTCCTGTGTTTTGGTGCCTTACGTTCCGCTTCACCGGCTAAGGTAACACCAGGAGAACTACTGTGATTGTGCCCTGGTTTATCCGGACGAGCACCTCAGTAGAGAAAGCCAAAAACTGACTGTCATGATCTAGCGTGAGACTGGTCAACCACTCGATGACCCATGGGAATGTTAGAATTCCTCTGCCTTAACGAAGGGCCACTTTCCGTCCAGGCATATACGCACCCCGGGATCGGGAGAGTGCGGAGCCACCAGGGGCTATCTAGTAGCCCCACTGTCAAACTCCTATGGCTAAGTGAAAGTGTTAAAGCATTATAGTCCGGTTGCCTCGCTCGCTCCGCTATCACCTCCTTAATAGGACCAAGACATTGGGTTAAGTGTGAACGCGTGTTTCTGCGAACACCTCCGCATTATATGTGTGGGGGTTGAAGCCGACGACTGCAATCTTTCAGGTTATACACATGTATACATAAACGGCCGCCCAGGAGGCATCACATTACTTTCAGGCAAAAGTATAAAAGTAGCCTCATAAAAATTTAAAAACCATTTCGCTTACAATGAGATTACATGTCATTCAAACATAATATTTTTTGAGCACTGGGTCTCTATCAAACGAGCACCCTCAAGAACTTCCTCAAAGTAGTGCTCAGCAGCACTTCGACCTATGGCCGAATCCTGTGCTGCAATGGTGGTAGCATCCATCTCTGCCCAGTATGCTTTAGCACGGGCAAAGGCCATCCGTGCACCTTCTATGCACGCCGACCTCTTCATCGCATTTATGCGCGGCACCACATCAAGGACCTGCTGCACCAAGCTGAAATAGCTGCTTGGTTTTGACCTTCCGGGCCATAGTTGATCCACAACAGACCTCATGGAGAGTCCGGACAACCTATTTGGTTCAGCCCATTCGGCTAATTGGTCCGTCAACGAAAGCGGACGCTCGGGAGAAAGGAATTGCTTCCAAAACAGCTGGTCTACTTCACGGTCCGTCTGACTCTGGAAGTACTTGGCCGCATCGGCAGCGCTCGTCGCCAAATCCATATACGCATCCTCTGAAGTCCACAGCCAATCCAGAGGGGCATACCGTGGATCTCCGTACTCCCTCTGCAGCATAAAGGACTTCCCGGCTACAATATCCCCAGCTTCCCGCAGTTCCTCCTTCTTTGCCCTCACAGCAGAGCGGAGGTCTTTTCCCGTTACAGCAGCCTTCTCAAGGTCCGATGCCTTCGCCTGGTCTTCCTTTTCAAGAGCCCGGCAACGGTCTATGGCGGCTTCTAATTCTACAGCCATATTGGCCATCTTCTTTCGGCCCTCGCCATGTGCGGCCTTCTCGGCCCGCAACTCTTCAGCCGCCTTCAAAGTAGCCGCATTACCCAATCTTGCTTGTTCCTTGGCTCGGGCAAGTTCCGCCCGCAAGGCTTCAACAGTGGCAGCTCCATCTGCAGTCATAACATGTTAAAAACACTGGCATCATACTCTTCCTATGTGGCGTTTACCAGACAGGGATACTTACCATGTGCCTCGTCAAGCCTTCTGTTAACAAGCTCGATGTCGGCATCTGCCGCATCCAACTGCCGTTCTAAATAGGCAAACTGGCTAGTCCGGCTGGCCACCGGAGCTTCCATCTCCTGCACATAAAGGCAGTATGGTTATTACCTGGGTGTATGATCCTCCGTTCATCGTCGTTTCTGACGACAACCAGAGTCTCAGGGGCTACTATCTACACATGGCACACCTAACACGTGCAGGACTATTACACATTCCTTTTTACGTACCTCAAAGCCTGTCAGTAGACTCATAAAAGCATCATGCAACCCGCTTTCGGCGGACGATATCCTCTCCATCACCATATTCATCAGCACACGGTGATCATCTAAGATGACTGCTCGCCCCACCAACTCCCTAATAACGTCCGATCGCACACTAGATGGCGCCGGACTCTTTTGTCTACTCTCTTTGGGAGCCGGACACTGGGAGCCTCGGGGATCAATTGGATCACCTTCTGGCCTCTCTGCACTCGGAGAGGCCCTCCGCGACGACACTTCAGGGTCACCCGCTTCCGGAGCGGAGGAGTCCGGAGGAGGCGTCTCGCTCTCCCTCATCTCTGGAAGAAGATCCCCCGAAGACGAGCTCATTTGAGAGGGGCTAAGGCCCGAACTGCACAAATATATGCGGTGGTTATTTTCTCAGAAGAAAAATATGGCATGTCTGTACTATTAAAGTCTTCGGGTCACTTACGACTCCCGGGAGAATTGATCCCCCCGCGGACTTTGTGCGGCAGCAGTGCCCCCCAAGGTAGGGCCCCCGGTGGAAGATTTCTTCTCCCATTTGGAAGCTTCGGCTTCCGAATTCCCGGGCGCAGTCCTTTTCTTCTTCCGGTCGTCTTCCTTCACGGAGACGCTCGCTCCCTCGGTTAGAATAGGTAGCATTGGGGGCCCGCGTCCGCCCGCATTACCCTCCATAGTATCTTCCTTCAAGGGATCCGGGCAAGGTGCGGTCTGGAGCATCTTTTCCAATACCGGGTTCTCCAAACCCTCAGGGAGGGGGGCCGAACACCGAATCAACTTCGCCTTTGTTAGCCAGTCCTAGTCGAAAAAGCAAACTCTCAGAAATAACTTCGTAACGAAGGAAAGATAATGTGCTCGTCCGGAAGATTCTTTACCTGTTCAGCGGTGCGGTTACTGCTCAGGCCCACGTCCTCGGTGATTTTCGGACACTCTACTTGAGGTCCGAAGAATGACTTATACATATCCTCGTGCGTCAGGCCGAGAAAATTTTGAATGGCACGCGGACCCTCGGGATTGAAATCCCACAAGTGAAGGGGCCGACGTTTGCAAGGCTGGACTTGACGAACCAGAATAACTTGTATTACCGCAACCAAACTGAGATCTCCGTTGAAGAGATCTCGAATGCGGCTTTGCAGTAAAGGAACGTCCTTGGCTGGACCCCAGCTCAGTCCTCTGCTGATCCATGACATCAGTCGTGGTGGAGGGCCCGAGCGAAAAACAGGGGCGGCCGCCCACTTGGCACTTCTAGGAGTCGTGATGTAGAACCACTCCTGCTGCCACAATGCAGATACCTCTGGGATGGAACCTTTGGGCCACGGAGCTCCCGTGATCTTGCGTATTGAGGCGCCTCCACACTCTGCATGTTGCCCTTCGATCACCATCGGCTTTACTTCAAAGGTCTTGAGCCATAAGCCAAAGTGGGGGGTAACCCGGAGGAAGGCCTCGCATACGACAACAAAAGTCATGATATGCAGGAAGGAGTCCGGAGCTAGATCATGGAAATCTAGCCCGTAATAAAACATTAAGCCCCTGACGAAAGGATCCACTGCAAAACCTAGACCCCGGAGGAAGTGGGGGACGAACACAATGCTCTCGTTGGGTTTGGGAGAGGGGACGGCCTGCCCCCTAGGAGGCAGCCGATGCGATACTTCGGCGGTCAGATACCTGGCCTCCCTCAACTTTTTGATGTCTTCTTCCGTGACGGAGGAGGGCATCCATTGGCCTTGAAGGCTGGATCCGGACATGACTGAAGGTTCGGAGCACCTGACCTGAGCTTTGGGCGTTTGAGCTTGAGGCGGAGGAAGGATTCGATTGAGCACGGGAGGGAAAACTAAAAGCTTTACCCCTTTATAAAGAGGGTGGATATCAAGCGTCCTCCCCGTGTCCGTTTGGACTTGCCTATGATCTGGGAGTCCTAGAAGCGGTTGGGTTACCCACGTCCGTATTGATGATAATCCCGTAATAGGGCGACACGATCTCTGCTTTAACAAGACGTGCCAGGGAAACCACCTCGCATAACGCGCTGAGGTGGGATAATGAAACGATTTGGATAAAGGCTTGGCCGTGGCGTGTTGCACCACGGAATACGTCAGCAGATTAGATTTGTGTTAATATTATTATTCTCTCTATGGCAATATGTGGAAACTTATTTTGCGGAGCCGGACACTATCTTTGTGTTCAAGATCTTCTATGAAGTATTTGGAGGAGGAACCCGCCTTGCAATGCCGAAGACAATTTGCGCGCCGGACTCGTCATCATTGAAGCCTGGTTCAGGGGCTACTGAGGGAGTCCTGGATTAGGGGGTGTTCTGATAGCCGAACTATACCTTCAAGCCGGACTCCTGGACTATGAAGATACAAGATTGAAGACTCCGTCCCGTGTCCGGAAGGGACTTTCCTTGGCATGGAAGGCAAGCTTGGCGATACGGATGTTCAGATCTCCTACCATTGTAACCGACTCTATGTAACCCTAACCCTATCCGGTGTCTATATAAACCGGAGCGTTTTAGTCCGTAGAACAACATACACATCTACAATCATACCATAGGCAAGCTTCTAGGGTTTAGCCTCTCTGATCTCGTGGTAGATCAACTCTTGTACTACCCATATCATCAATATTAATCAAGCAGGATGTAGGGTTTTACCTCCATCGAGAGGGCCCGAACCTGGGTAAAACTTCGTGTCGCTTGCCTCCTGTTACCATCCGGCCTAGACGCACAGTTCAGGACCCCCTACCCGAGATCCGCCGGTTTTGACACCGACACTCTGTGTCGTCGCCGTCAGGCTTGATGGCTCCTACGATCATCAATGGTGATGCAGTCCAGGGTGAGACCTTCCTCCCCGGACAGATCTTTGTCTTCGGCGGCTTCGCACTGTGGGCCAATTCACTTGGCCATCTGGAGCAGATCGAAAGCTATGCCCCTGGCCGTCAGGTCAGATTTGGAAGCTTAAACTACACGGCTGACATCCATGGGGACTTGATCTTCGACGGATTTGAGCCACTGCCGAGCGCGCCGCACTGTCACGACGAGCATGATCTAGCTCTGCCGCCGAACAGTGCCCTAGAGGCCATACCCGCATCGGCTTCGACCCTTAATTCGGAGCCAACTGCGCCAATCAAGGATGGGTGGTTGGACGCCGCCTCGGGGGCTGCGATCCCAACGGCGATCGAGCCGAACACCAGCCCCGCACGCTGCGAGACTCGTGACTCCAAGGAGCCGGACTCCTCTCCGGACTCTGAACCCTCCGCGCCCCTGCCGATCGAATGTGATTGGGCGCCGATCATGGAGTTTACTGCCGTGGACATCTTTCAGCACTCGCCTTTCGGCGATATTCTGAAGACACTGAAGTCCCTCTCTTTATCAGGAGAGCCCTAGCCGGACTACGGTCAGCAAGGTTGGGATTCGGACGATGAAGAAATTCAAAGCCCACCCACCACCCACTTTGTAGCCACTGTCGATGACTTAACCAACATGCTCGACTTCGACTCCGAAGACATCGACGGTATGGACGCCGATGAAGGAGACGATGAAGAACCAGCACCTATCAGGCCCTGGAAAGCCACCTCGTCATATGACATATACATGGTGGACACCCCAAAAGAAGGAGATGGCGATGGAACAGCGGAGGATGACCCCTCCAAGAAACAGCCTAAGCGCCGGCGTCAGCGGCGCCGCTCAAAATCTTGCCAAAACAAACACGGTGATTCCAGCACGGGAGATAATAATACTCCGAAAAGTGCCAAAGAAAACCCCCTCCAGCAAGAATTAGCACAGGAGGATGGAGAAACCAGCCCTCATGAGAGTGCGGCAGACAGAGAGGTCGAGGACGATAATTATATGCCTCCCTCCAAAGACGAGGCAAGCCTCGACGACGATGAATTCGTCGTGCCAGAGGATCCCGTCGAGCAAGAGCGTTTTCAACGCAGGCTTATGGCCACGGCAAGAAGCCTCAAGAAAAAACAGCAATAGCTCAGAGCTGATCAAGATTTGCTAGTCGACAGATGGACTGAAGTCCTTGCGGCCGAAGAGCATAAACTCGAACGCCCCTCCAAGAGCTACCCAAAGTCCAGGTTGCTACCCCGATTAGAGGAGGAAGCACTTCGTGCAGCCGACCGGCCACCTTGTGGCCGCGACAGAGAGGCCTCTCGGCCCTCCACTCAAGCCACACCCCGTACCAAGGCACGGGAATATGCGCCGGACTTACGAGATATGTTGGAGGACAAGGCAAGGCAAACAAGATCGATCTACGGATCACGCGGGCACCCCACGGCTCGAGACGGTAACCGTCACGCCGATCGCAAATTCGGCAGGGCCAAACACAGTAGACAAAGCTCATTGGAGCTACGTCGTGATATAGCCCAGTACAGAGGGGCCACACACCCACTATGCTTCACAGACGAAATAATGGATCATCAAATCCCCGAGGGTTTCAAACCCGTAAATATCGAATCATATGATGGCACAACAGATCCTGCGGTATGGATCAAGGATTATCTCCTTCATATCCACATGGCCCGCGGCGATGATTTCCACGCCATCAAATACCTCCAACTCAAGCTTAAAGGACCAGCTCGGCATTGGCTTAACAGCTTGCCAACAGGATCAATCAGTTGTTGGGAGGACCTGGAAGCCACATTCCTCGACAATTTCCAGGGCACTTATGTGCGACCCCCAGACGCCGATGACCTAAGTCACGTAATTCAGCAGCCAGAGGAATCGGCCAGGCAATTCTGGACACGGTTCCTAACAAAGAAAAATCAAATAGTCAACTGTCCGGACGCTGAGGTCCTAGCAGCCTTCAAGCACAATATCCGTGACGAGTGGCTTGCCCGGCACCTTGGACAGGAAAAGCCGAAGTCTATGGCAGCACTCACGACACTCATGACCCGCTTTTGCGCGGGAGAAGACAACTGGCTTGCTCGTAGCAACAATATGACCAAGAACCCTGGTAATTCGGATACCAGGGACAGTAGTGGCAGGTCGCGTCGCAACAAGCAGAAGCGCCGCATTAACGGCGACAATGCTGAGGATACGGCAGTTAATGCCGGATTCAGAGGCTCTAAATCCGGTCAGCGGAAAAAGCCATTCAAAAGGAATCCTAGGGTCCCGTCTAGTTTGGACCGAATACTCGACCGCTTGTGCCAGATACATGGCACCCCTAAAAAGCCGGCCAATCACACCAACAGGGATTGTTGGGTGTTCAAGCAGGCAGGCAAGTTAAACACCGAAAATGAAGACAAGGGGCTGCATAGCGATGACGACGAGGAGCCCCAGCCGCCGAACAACAGTGGATAGAAGGGTTTTCCCCACAAGTGCAGACGGTGAACATGATATACGCAACCCACATCCCCAAGAGGGAGCGGAAGCGCACATTAAGGGATGTATACGCGATAGAGCCAGTCGCCCCAAAGTTCAGCCCACGGTCCTCCTGCCCAATCACCTTTGATTGAAGGGACCACCCCACTAGCACCCGTCATGGAGGATTCGCTGCATTGGTTCTAGACCCAATTATTGATGGATTTCATCTCACTAGAGTCCTTATGGACGGCGGCAGTAGCCTGAACCTGCTTTACCAGGATACAGTGCGGAAAATGGGCATAGATCCCTCGAGGATTAAGCCCACCAAAACGACCTTTAAAGGCGTAATACCAGGTGTAGAGGCCAACTGTACAGGCTCAGTCACACTTGAAGTGGTCTTCGGATCTCCGGATAATTTCCGAAGAGAGGAGTTAATCTTCGACATAGTCCCATTTCACAGTGGCTATCACGCACTGCTCGGGCGAACCGCATTCGCCAAGTTCAATGCAGTACCGCACTACGCATACCTTAAGCTCAAGATGCCAGGCCCTCGAGGAGTAATTACGGTCAATGGAAACACCGAACGCTCCCTTCGAACGGAGGAGCACACGGCGGCCCTTGCAGCGGAGGTACAAAGAAGCCTCTCCAGGCAGTTCTCTAGTCCGGCCATTAAACGACCGGACAACGTCAAGCGCCCGGAGTAACCTACAACAAGACCGCCTGGCACGACCCGAGCAGGCGTAGCAATACGGCCCCAACCCCAGCCCTCGCAAAAATGCGATACCAGTACTTCGCGTACATAACTACGCTCTAGAAATACCATGGGTACAGGGGGAGGGGCACCATCACGGCATGCCCGAAACATGGCTTAAACCGCACCAGGGGCTGCCGATTTTTTAATTTTCTCTTACTTTCAGGTCTCCACTCTTCGGAAGGCCTGTTCGGCAATTCAATTACCGCACAAACGATGCAAGGACCAGGGAAGCAGACAAGCCACGCCGCATTATGGAACTCCCAGGTGGTCTCTATCACGAGCAGTATACCTGCTTCGCATACTATTCCGCAGCTTGCCCCTGGACCGGACATGTTACATAGTCCAACCTTTTGCTTATCGCATTATTTGTATCATTCTGCTTTGATCGCAGCCCTCTTTAATAACCAGTGCATAGCTTTTGTCTATTTTTGCATTACCTTTTTTTATTATATATATATGTTCCTTAACGACATATTGCACCCGTACACTTTGGTACGGCCTAAATGCGCCAGGGGCTTTAGTACCCCTCAATATGGTGTGAGAAGTCCGAACACTTTAACAAGTGCGGCACCCCAAACTTATAGCATTATATGCATCGGCTCCGAATCATGTCTTGGGTCAAAGTTGGGTTTGCCCGGCTCCTATGTTTCGGTGCCTTACGTTCCGCTATATCGGCTAAGGTAGCACTAGGAGAACCACTGCGATTGTGCCCCAGTTGAGCTGAGTCGAGCACCTCAGTGGAGAAAGCTAAAACTGACTGTCATGATGAAGCGAGAGCTGGTCGCTGTTCGAGAGGTTTTTTCGAGTCCCTAACGACTTATGCCGCTTAGAGCGAGGAGCCGACTCTGTTCGGCCAAGGCGTGGATAGCGCCCCGAACTCGGTCTTCCGAATACCAGGGGCTTCGCCGAAATTTAAAATTATAGAATTCTATGGCTAAGTGAGAGTGTTCACGCATTATAGTCCGATTGCCTTGTTCGTTGGGCTGAGCGCCTCCCTCGAAGGACCGAAACATGGGAAAAAGAGCGCTCAGGTTTATCCCCGAACACCCCAGCACTAGCGGCACGGGGGCAGAAGCCGATGACTTGCCATCTCTCAGAATTGATAAACAGCCACACAGAAGGTAATATTTTAAATTCCAACAGCATTGCTTAGCGCATATGAAAAAGTTTTCAGCGCACATGACAAAACGAGCAAGTTTCACTCAAAAATTACATCCCAAGAAAATTCATCCGCCACAAGGCAGGCACCCTTCAGAACATCCTTATAATAATTCTCGGGCTTGCGATGCTCTTTCCCCGATGGTGGCCCATCCTTCACAAGCTTCTCAGCATCCAGCTTGCCCCAGTGCACCTTAGCATGGGCAAGGGCCCTACGGGCACCTTCAATGCAGACAGAGCGCTTGATGACTTCGAGCCTTGGACAGGCCTCCACCAGCCGCCGCACCAGCCCGAAATAGCTCCCAGGCAGAGCCCCTCTAGGCCATAGCCGAACTATGAGGCCCTTCATGGCCTGTTCGGCCGCCTTGTGGAGCTCGACCAGCTGCTTCAGCTGGTCGCTCAGGGGCACGGGGTGTCCGACCTCAGCATACTGAGACCAGAACACCTTCTCTGTTGAGCTGCCCTCCTCGGCTCGATAGAATGCGGCGGCCTCGGACACACTCCGGGGAAGATCTGCGAACGCTCCTGGATAGCTCCGGATTCGGGTAAGTAACAAGTAACTCACGTTTATGTGTTTGCTTTGCATAAAGAATGCCTTACCCGCCGCTATCTTCTTCACCTCATCCAACTCCTGGAGGGTCTTCTGGGATTCGGCCTTGGCAGACTTGGCATTTTCAATAGCCACCGCGAGCTCGGACGCTCGCGTCTTTGAGTCAAGCTCCAAACTCTCATGTTTTTCCATGAGAGCCTGGAGCTCTTGCCGTACCTTGCCAACCTCGGCCTCATACTTCTCCCGCTCGGTGCGCTCCGTGGCCGCCCTCTTCTCGGCCTCGACCAGCGCTTGCTTAAGGGTCACCACCTCAGACGTGGCCCCTACAATAGCCACGATAATCCTTTCATTTTTTGCAATTGCACCTTTTTATATATATTTAAAACAAGGTATTTCTTACCTTCATTGTCCTCGAGCTGCTTCTTGGCACGCCCAAGCTCTTGCTCGGACCGCTCGAGGTTCTGCTTTAGCGTGTCCACTTCCGCAGTCAGTGCGGCGGACGCAAGCAGAGAAGCCTGCATACGCATATTGACTCCTTTTTGTTAGACTCCTGCAATTTTTATTTGATCCTCTATTCGGCTTTTCTTCCCGAACGCCAAACTGAGCATCAGGGGCGACTGTCTATGCGGTAATATTATTTACACATTCTTTACTTACCTCAAAGCCTGTTAAAAGGCTAGTACAAGCTTTAGTCAGTCCGCTCTTGGCGGACTGAACCTTCTGGACCACTTCACTCATAATGGTGCGGTGCTCCTCGTCGATGGGGGCGCCTTGGAGCGCCTCCAACAGATTGTCCGGCGCCTCCGGTTGGACGGGGGTCACCGGCACAGTGGGCTTCCTCCTCTTGGAAGGAGGTCCCCCACCGGACTCTGGAACCTTTGAAGGTTCCGGAGCGGTGTCCGGCCTAGATCCGGACTTGGAGCCCTGGGGGTGTTTCATCCCCTTTACTCCTGGAGTCCGGGAGGTCGCCTTGCGGCGCCTCCAGGACCACCTCCTCCCGGCTTGGAACCTGTTGGGACAACACTTCGGTGTCGTCCGTAGGGTGGGCGGAGGAAGCCGTCGAAAGCGAGTTCACATCCGAGGAGTCCAGTGAGCCGCTCGATGACGCATCGAGCTGGTCTTTGGGTGGGCTGCATAAACATATTCGACATAAGGGAAAGCTGTGCAATAAATGAATACTATGAATTACTCCGGTATCCGGATACTTACGATTTTGCCAGGGGCTTGGCCCTGGGCGGCCACTCCTCTCCACCGTCATCGGCGTCGGTGGAGTAGTCCGGAGGAAGGGTTTCCCCTTCTTGGACAATCCGGCCTCCCCAGAGAGGGCGGCCTTCCTTTTCTTCTCTCCTCCCGCTGGAGGGGGAGAAGTCTCTTCTTCTTCCTCCTCGTCTTCACGGGAGGAATGCGCCTCGAAACCGTCGGATGATGGATCCGACACCTCCTGGCGCCGGGCACTCTTTTGAGTCCCCGTGGCCTTTTTCACGGCCTTCTTCTCCGGCACCACATAGGGTGCCGGAACCAGCAGCTTCGCCAAGAAAGCGTCCGCTGGGCCTTCGGGCAAAGGAGCCGGACAGTTGATCTGTCCGGACATCGCCTGCCAATCCTGTCAAAGGTAAGGGAGCTTAGATCCCGCATGGAGTCAAACTATGAAAAACGGATACCCTGTAAAAGGGAAAAACAGCTTACCGCGAGAGCGTGACGTTGTGTACTGAATCCGCGATCCTCGGTAGCGGATGTGGAAGCCTCGGCACCCTTGAAAAGCACCTTCCAGGCATCTTCATACGTCATGTCGAAGAGCCTGCTCAGAGTTTGGTGCCGCGCCGGGTCGAACTCCCACAGGTTGAAAGCCCGTTGCACGGGAGGATCAAGCGGATGAGCATAACCTGGACTACGTTGACAAGTTTGAGCTTCTTGTCCACCAGGGTTTGGACGCATGATTGGAGTCCGGTCAGCTCTCCTTTTTTACCCCACGACAGGCACGTCTCCTTCCAGGAGGTGAGCCATGTAGGGGGTCCGGATCGAAACTCAGGGGCTGCGACCCATTTGGGGTCGCGCGACTTGGTGATGTAAAACCACCCCGATTGCCAGCCCTTCAGGGTCTCCACAAAGGAGCCCTCGAGCCATAAGACGTTGGCCATCTTGCCCACCATGGCGCCTCCGCACTCCGCCTGGTTGCCGCGCACCACCTTTGGCTTGACATTGAAAGTCTTGAGCCATAGGCCGAAATGGGGGCAGATGCAGAGGAAAGCCTTGCACACGACAATAAACACCGAGATGTTGAGGACAAAGTTCGGGGCCAGATCGTGGAAATCCAGGCCATAGTAGAACATGAGCCCCTGGACAAATGGGTGAAGAGGGAAGCCCAGTCTGCGGAGGAAATGGGGGAGGAACACCACCCTCTCATGGGGCCTAGGGGTGGGGATGAGCTGCCCCTTTTTGGGAAGCCGATACGCAATGTCATTAGACACGTATCCGGCCTTCCTCAGTTTTTTGATATGTCCCTCCGTGACGGAGGAGACCATCCACTTGCCTCCTGCTCCGGACATGGCGGGAGAAGGTTGAGGTGGGGAGTGCGGACTTGGGCGCTGGAGCTCGAGTACGCGAGAATGAATAAGCAAAGGAGGAAGAAGGCGTAGGTGAAAAGGTGGATCCTTATCCCCTTATATGGGTGGACGCAACTACGTGTCCCCACCAGCCTGGTAAAACTCGCTTATCTCCAAGCGCCGTAATCAATGGCGCGGTTGGGTTACCCACGCCCGTATTGATGAGAATCCCAGAATAAGGGGACACGATCTCTGCTTTAACAAGACGTGCCAAGGAAATCGCCTCGCATGACGCGCTGAGGTGGGATAATGAAACGACTCGGATAAAGGCTTGGCCGTGGTGTGTCATATTACGAAATACATCAGCAGATTAGATTTGTGTAAATATTATTCTCTCTACGACAATATGTGGAAACTTATTTTGCAGAGCCGGACACTATCTTTGTGTTCAAAATCTTCTATGAAGTACTTGGAGGAGGGACCCGCCTTGCAATGCCGAAGACAATCTGCGCGCCGGACTCGTCGTCATTGAAGCCTGGTTCAGGGGCTACTGAGGGAGTCCTGGATTAGGGCGCGTCTGGATGGCCGGACTATACCTTCAGCCGGCCTCCTGGACTATGAAGATACAAGATTGAAGACATCGTCCCGTGTCCGGGAGGGACTTTCCTTGGCGTGGAAGGCAAGCTTGGCAATACGGATATGCAGATCTCCTACCATTGTAACCGACTCTATGTAACCCTAACCCTATCCGGTGTCTATATAAACTGGAGGGTTTTTAGTCCGTAGGACGACATACACAACGACAATCATACCATAGGCTAGCTTCTAGGGTTTAGCCTCTCTGATCTCGTGGTAGATCTACTCTTGTACAACCCATATCATCAATATTAATCAAGAAGGACGTAGGGTTTTACCTCCATCGAGAGGGCCCGAACCTGGGTAAAACTTCGTGTCCCTTGCCTCCTGTTACCATCCGGCCTAGACGCACAGTTCGGGACCCCCTACCCAAGATCCGCCGGTTTTGACACCGACACTGGACGAAAATAAAAAATAAGAAAGGCCATAAAAAAGAGAAGGCCCAAAAAAATAAAAAATAAAAGAGAAAGGCCATAAAAAAAGAAAGGCCAAATAAAAAATGACATAAAAAGAGAGAAGGGGCAATGCTACTATCCTTTTACCACACTTCTGCTTCAAAGTAGCACCATGATCTTCATGATAGAGAGTCTCCTATGTTGTCACTTTCATATACTAGTGGGAATCTTTCATTATAGAAATTGGCTTGTATATTCCAATGATGGGCTTCCTCAAAATGCCCTAGGTCTTCGTGAGCAAGCAAGTTGGACGCACACCCACTAGTTTCTTTTGTTGAGCTTTCATACATTTATAGCTCTAGTGCATCCATTGCATGGCAATCCCTACTCACTCACATTGATATCTATTGATGGGCATGTCCATAGCCCGTTGATACGCCTAGTTGATGTGAGACTATCTTCCCCCTTTTTGTCTTCTCCACAAACCCCCACTCATTTCCACCTATAGTGCTATATCCATGGCTCATGCTCATGTATTGCGTGAAGATTGAAAAAGTTTGAGAACATCAAAACTATGAAACAATTGCTTGGCTTGTCATCGGGGTTGTGCATGATTTAAATATGTTGTGTGGTGAAGATGGAGCATAGCCAGACTATATGATTTTGTAGGGATAACTTTCTTTGGCCATGTTATTTTGAAGAGACATAATTGCTTAGTTAGTATGCTTGAAGTATTATTATTTTTATGTCAATATTAAACTTTTTTCCTGAATCTTTTGGATCTGAATATTCATATCACAAGTAAGAAGAATTACATTGAAATTATGCCAACTAGCATTCCATATCAAAAATTATCTTTTTATCATTTACCTACTCGAGGACGAGCAGGAATAAGCTTGGGGATGCTTGATACGTCTCCAACGTATCTATAATTTTTGATTGCTCCATGCTATATTATCTACTGTTGCGGGCAATATTGGGTTTATTATCCACTTTTATATTATTTTTGGGACTAACCTATTAACCGGAGGCCCAGCCCAGATTTGCTGTTTTATGCCTATTTCAGTGTTTCGAAGAAAAGGAATATCAAACGGAGTCGAAACGGAACGAAATCAACCGGAGAAGTTATTTTTGGAACGAAAGCCACCAGATAGACTTGGACTCCATGTCAGGAGATACGGGAGGTACTCACGAGGGTGGGAGGTGCCCCCCTAGGGCGCACCCCCTACCTCGTGGGGCCCCCGTGGCTCCTCCGACGTACTTCCCGCTCCCATATATATCGGCGTAGCCTAAAACTTCCAGAACACACAATAGATCAAGAGTTCCACCGCCAGAAGCCTCCGTAGCCACCGAATACCAATCTAGACCCGTTCCGGCACCCTGCCGGAGGGGGCAATCCTTCTCCGGTGGCCATCTTCATCATCCCGGTGCTCTCCATGATAAGGAGGGAGTAGTTCTCCCTCGGGGCTGAGGGTATGTACCAGTAGCTATGTGTTTGATGTCTCTCTCTCTCTCGTGTTCTTGATTCGGCACGATCTTGATGTATCACGAGCTTTGCTATTATAGTTGGATCTTATGTTTCTTGCCCCACCTCTTCTCTCTTGTAATGAATTGAGTTTCCCCTTTGAAGTAATCTTATCAGATTGAGTCTTTAAAGATTTGAGAGCACTTGATGTGTGTCTTGCCTTGGATATCTGTGGTGACAATGGGATATCAAGTGATTCACTTGATGTATGTTTTGGTGACCAACTTGCGGGTTCCGCCCATGAACCTATGCATAGGGGTTGGCACACGTTTTCGTCGTGATTCTCCGGTAGGAACTTTGGGGCACTCTTTGAGGTCCTTTGTGTTGGTTGAATAGATGAATCTGAGATTGTGTGATGCATATCGTATAATCATACCCACGAATACTTGAGGTGACATTGGAGTATCTAGGTGACATTAGGGTTTTGATTGATTTGTGTCTTAAGGTGTTATTCTAGTACGAACTCTAGGGTTGTTTGTGACACTTATAGGAATAGCCCAACGGATTGATTGGAAAGAATAACTTTGAGGTGGTTTCGTACCCTACCATAATCTCTTCGTTTGTTCTCCGCTATTAGTGACTTTGGAGTGACTCTTTGTTGCATGTTGAGGGATAGTTTTATGATGCAATTATGTTAGTATTGTTGAGGGGACTTACACTAGTGAAAGTATGAACCCTAGGCCTTGTTTCCTAGCATTGCAATACCGTTTACGCTCACTTTTATCACTTGCTACCTTGCGGTTTTTATTATTTCAGATTACAAATACCTTTATCTACTATCCATATACCACTTGTTTCACCATCTCTTCGCCGAACTAGTGCACCTAGACAATTTACCATTGTATTGGGTCTGTTGGGGACACAAGAGACTCTTTGTTATTTGGTTGCAGGGTTGCTTGAGAGAGACCATCTTCATCCTACGCCTCCTACGGATTGATAAACCTTAGGTCATCCACTTGAGGGAAATTTGCTACTGTCCTACAAACCTCTGCACTTGGAGGCCCAACAACGTCTACAAGAAAAAGGTTGTGTTGTAGACATCACCTACCAAAGATGGCAATACCTAGATCTATTCTTGCTTGTTATGCCTAGCTAGGGGCGTTAAACGATAGCGCTTGTTGGGAGGCAACCCAATTTTATTTTTATTCCTTGCTTTTTTTTCTCCTGTTTAGTGATAAATAAATTATTTAGCCTCTGTTTTGGTTGTGTTTTTTGTGTTTAATTAGTGTTTGTGCCAAGTAGAACCGTTGGGAAGACTTGGGGAAAGTCTTGTTGAACTTGCTGTAAAAAACAGAAACTTTAGCACTCACGAGAACTGCTGTCATGTTTATTTGGCAAGTTCTATTTAGTTAATTCTTTTTGCATATGTTTAATAGATAAATTCCTCACGTCCAGAAATTTATTTTAGAATTTTTGGGGTTCCAGATCTTGCGCTTGCTACAGATTACTACAGACTGTTCTGTTTTTGAGAGATTCTGTTTTTCGTGTGTTGTTTGCTTATTTTGATGAATCTATGGCTAGTAAAATAGTTTATAAACCATAGAGAAGTTGGAATACAGTAGATATAACACCAATATAAATAAATAATGAGTTCATTACAGTACCTTGAAGTGGTATTTTGTTTTCTTTCGCTAACGGAGCTCACGAGATTTTCTACTTTAGGTTTTGTGTTGTGAAGTTTTCAAGTTTTGGGTAAAGATTTGATGGATTATGGAACAAGGAGTGTCAAGAGCCTAAGATTGTGGATGTCCATGTCACCCCCAAGATAATCTAAGGACACCTAAAAGCCAAAGCTTTCCGGGGCATCCCCTCTTTTGTCTACTTCTATCGGTAACTTTACTTGGAGCTATATTTTTATTCACCACATGATATGTGTTTTGCTTGGAGCGTCTTTTATGATTTGAGTCTTTGCTTGTTAGTCTTTACCACAATAATTCTTGCCGTACACACCTTTTGAGAGAGCCATACATGATTTGGAATTTTTTAGAATACTCTATGTCCTTCGCTTATATCTTTTGAGTTATATAATTTTTGCTCTAGTACTTCACCTATATCTTTTAGAGCACGGTGGTGGATTTGTTTTATAGAAACTATTGATCTCTCATGCTTCACTTAGATTATTTTGAGAGTCTTAATTGCATGGTAATTTGCTTAAAATCCTAATATGCTAGGTATTCAAAGTTAGTAAAATTTTCTTAAGAGTGTTTTGAATACTAAGAGAAGTTTGATGCTTGATGATTGTTTTGGGATATGGAGGTAGTAATATCAAAGTCGTGCTAGTTTGAGTAGTTGTGAAATTGAGAAATACTTGTGTTGAGGTTTGCAAGTCCCGTAGCATGCATGTATGGTAAACTTTATGCAACAAATTTGAAACATGAGGTGTTATTTGATTGTCCTCCTTATGAGTGGCGGTCGGGGACGAGCGATGGTCTTTTCCTACCAATCTATCCCCCTAGGAGCATGCGCGTAGTGATGAGGTTTTTGATGACTTGTAGATTTTTGCAATAAGTATGTGAGTTATTTATGACTAATGTTGAGTCCATGGATTATACGCACTCTCACCCTTCCATTCTTGCTAGCCTCTTCGGTACCGTGCATTTCCCTTTCTCACGTCGAGAGTTGGCGCAAACTTCGCCGGTGCATCCAAACCCCGTGATATGATACGCTCTTTCACACATAAACCTCCTTATATCTTCCTCAAAACAGCCACCATACCTACCTATTATGGCATTTCCATAGCCATTCCGAGATATATTGCCATGCAACTTTCCATCATTTCGTTCATCATGACACATTCATCATTGTCATATTGCTTAGCATGATCATGTAGTTGACATAGTATTTGTGGCAAAGCCACCGTTCATAATTCTTTCATACATGTCACTCTTGGTTCATTGCATATCCCGGTACACCGCCAGAGGCATTCATATAGAGTCATCTTTGTTCTAGTATCGAGTTGTAATCATTGAGTTGTAAATAAATAGAAGTGTGATGATCATCATTATTAGAGCATTGTCCCAAGTGAGGAATAAAAAAAGAGAAAGGCCATAAAAAAAGAAAAGGCCCAAAAAAATGAGAGAAAAATAGAGAAGGGACAATGTTACTATCCTTTTACCACACTTGTGCTTCAAAGTAGCACCATGATCTTCATAGTAGAGAGTCTCTCATGTTATCACTTTATTATACTAGTGGGAATTTTTCATTATAGAACTTGGCTTGTATATTCCAACAATGACCCTCGTCAAGTGCCCTAGGTCTTCGTGAGCAAACAAATTGGATGCAAACCCACTAGTTTCTTTTGTTGAGCTTTCATACATTCATAGCTCTAGTGCATCCGTTGCATGGCAATCCCTACTCCTTGCATTAACATCAATCGGTGGGCATCTCCATAGCCCATTGATTAGCCTCGTTGATGTGAGACTTTCTCCGTTTTGTCTTCTCCACATAACCCCATCATTATATTCTATTCCACCCATAGTGCTATGTCCATGGCTCGCGCTCATATATTGTGTGAAAGTTTATAGGTTTGAGATTACTAAAGTATGAAACAATTGCTTGGCTTGTCATCGGGGTTGTGCATGATGAGAGCATTCTTTTGTGACGAAAATGAAACATGGTAAACTATATGATTTTGTAGGGATGAACTTTCTATGGCCATGTTATTTTGAGAAGACATAATTGCTTAGTTAGTATGCTTGAAGTATTATCATTTTTATGTCAATATGAACTTTTGTCTTGAATCTTTCAGATCTGAATATTCATACCACAATTAAGAAGAATTACATTAAAATTATGCCAAGTAGCACTCCACATCAAAAATTCTGTTTTTATCATTTACCTACTCGAGGACGAGCAGGAATTAAGCTTGGGGATGCTTGATACGTCTCCAACGTATCTATAATTTTTGATTGCTCCATGCTATATTATCTACTGTTTTGGACATTATTGGGCTTTATTATCCACTTTTATATTATTTTTAGGACTAACCTATTAGCCGGAGGCCCAGCCCAGAATTGTTGTTTTTTGCCTGTTTTAGGGTTTCGAAGAAAAGGAATATCAAACGGAGTCCAAACGGAATGAAACCTTCGGGAACGTGATATTCTCACCGAATACAACTCAGGAGACTTGGACCCTACGTCAAGCCAATTAACAGGAGGCCACGAGGTAGGGGGCGCGCCTGCCCCCCCCCCCCAGGCGCGCCCTCCACCCTCGTGGGCCCCCTGTTGCTCCACCGACATACTTCTTCCTCCTATATATACCCACGTACCCCCAAACGATCAGATACGGAGCCAAAAACATAATTCCACCGCCGCAACTTTCTGTATCCACGAGATCCCATCTTGGGGCCTGTTCCGGAGCTCTGCAAGAGGGGGCATCGATCACGAAGGGCTTCTACATCATCATCCAAGCCCCTCCGATGAAGTGTGAGTAGTTTATTTCAGACCTGTGGGTCCATAGTTAGTAGCTAGATGGCTTCTTCTCTCCTTTTGGATCTCAATACAATGTTCTCCCCCTCTCTCGTGGAGATCTATTCGATGTAATCTTCTTTTTGCGGTGTGTTTGTTGAGACCGATGGATTATGGGTTTATGATCAAGTCTATCTATGAATAATATTTGAATCTTCTCTGAATTCTTTTATGTATGATTGGATACCTTTTCAAGTCTCTTCGAATTATCAGTTTGGTTTGGCCTACTAGATTGGTTTTTCTTGCCATGGGAGAAGTGCTTAGCTTTGGGTTCGATCTTGCGGTGTCCTTTCCCAGTGACAGAAGGGGCAGCAAGGCATGTATTGTATTGTTGCCATCGAGGATAACAAGATGGGTTTTTTATCATATTGCATGAAACTATCCCTCTACATCATGTCATCTTGCTTAAGGCGTTACTCTGTTTTTAACTTAATACTCTAGATGCATGCTGGATAGCGGTCGATGAGTGGAGTAATAGTAGTAGATGCAGGCAGGAGTCGGTCTACTTGTCTCGGACGTGATGCCTATATACATGATCATACCTAGATATTCTCATAACTATGCTTAATTCTGTCAATTGCTCAACAGTAATTTGTTCACCCACCGTAGAATACTTATGCTCTTGAGAGAAGCCACTAGTGAAACCTATGGCCCCCGGGTCTCTTTCTCATCATATCAATCTCCATCACTTTATTATTTCTTTGCTTTTTTACTTTTCCTTTTACTTTTCACTTTGCATCTCTATACCAAAAATACCAAAAATATTATTTATCATCTCTATCAGATCTCACTTTCGTAAGTGACCGTGAAGGGATTGACAACCCCTAAGCGCGTTGGTTGCATTGAGCTATTGTTTATGTGTAGGTACAAGGGACTCGCGCGTAGCCTCCTACTGGATTGATACCTTGGTTCTCAAAACTGAGGGAAATACTTATGTTACTTTGCTGCATCATCCTCTCCTCTTCGGGAAAATCCAACGCAGTGCTCAAGAGGTAGCAATTACGAACTTTATTTTTATCTTTGCAGGAGGTGTCTCGCTCTTCTAGCAACTCATCTCAAACTCAATTCCCGGCCTTTAAGACTACCCCTGGGTAAGTAAGAAATTATCTTTCCTTTGTGTCTTTCAAACTGCTTCTTTATACTAACTGTTTCATAACATCTTTCTTAGTGGCCAAGCCAAATCCAAGAAAGCCAAGGTGACTAGGCCGGCGGAAGACCCGCCAGTCCTTGCACCTGAACCGCCCATGCCACCTTCTCCTCCTCCAACTGAAGCACCAGAAGACTCGGTTGTCAATGCTGAAGTAGATCCTCCTAAGCCGTCAGTTGATGATACTATCGTTAATCCTTCTGCTACTGGTCTGTCCAGCTCAGCCAACCCGCCATCGCTGTCTGCCCAAGACGTTCTGATCACTGGAAGCCACTTTGTTGAGTCGGGGAATCCCACCGTGTTGGCTCGTCACACGGCTAAACAAGAGGCTTTGGAGAGGAAAAAAGTGTGTTTTGACCTTTCTCATTATAGCCATCTGAACGCTAACGGCATATTGTCCGGCTATCTGAGCCATGTGCACTCCAGCCGTGACTCAGAAATCGAAATGGTCAAGCAGTTGCAGCTGAAGTATGAGGTATGCTCTTCCGGCTTACTTATACTCTGTCAGCCCCCCAAGTCTTTAGATTATGACAAAACCTTGAATGATCGGTAGACTTATGATAGTGGCTAAAACTTTACCTTTAGATATTTCTGGAGTCCAATAACATATAATAAACTTCACCGGTAGTCCCCAAGGGCCGGTTCACTTAACCATAAATGAGCCGGTACTTTGAATTTCATAACTGTCTTGTGCCGAACTCAACAAATATTGTAGTCCGGCTTAACCTTGAGATACTTGCTGAATATCATACATTAGCCCCCAAATGCCAAGTGCTATTACTTTGTAAAGTACTTGGGACTTGAAGTATAGTAAAGTCTTGGCAAGTCGTCCAGTAGATTCTCTATTTTGAATGATGTCTCCCAAAGGAGCAGAGCTAACCACGGTGATTGGGTGACCCTGAAAGTAATGTTTGAGCTTCCGGCTTGCCATGAACACCCCATACACGAGCTTCTGCCAATGTGGATATCTTTGTTTAGATTCAATCAACACCTCACTGACGTAGTAAACCAGCCGTTGAACCGGATGTTCCTTGCCAACCTCCTTGCGCTCCACCACAATTGCCACACTAACAGCGTGTGAGTTGGCGGCTACGTATAGCAATAGCGGCTCTTTCTCAACTGGAGCAGCAAGGACCACCGGCTCAGCAAGCTGTTTCTTAAGATCCTCGAAAGCAGAGTTCGCAGCATCGCTCCAAACAAAATCATTTGTTTTCTTCATCATCTGATACAAAGGCATCGCCTTCTCCCCTAACTGGCTTATGAACCGGCTCAAAGCAGCAACACGACCCGCCAGGTGTTGAGCGTCATTGATGCATGTTGGTTTGGCCAGGGATGTGATTGCCTTAATTTTCTCCGGGTTAGCTTCAATACCTCGGTTGGACACCAAAAAACCCAAGAGCTTGCCATATGGAACTCCAAAAACGCACTTGGCCGGGTTAAGCGTCATTTTGTAGACCCGGAGGTTATCAAAGGTCTCTTTCAGATCTGTGACCAAGGTTTCCTCTTTCTTGGACTTTACCACTATATCATCCACATAGGCATGAACATTACGCCCAATCTAATTGTGAAGGCAATTCTGCATACACCGTTGGTAAGTTGCTTGGGCACTCTTGAGCCCGAAGGGCATAGACACATAGCAGAAGGCTCCAAACGGAGTGATGAAAGCTGTCTTCTCCTAGTCCTTGACTGCCATTGCTATGTCTTGAGCTTGCGTTGGTTTTCACCGAAGAGGAAGGGATGATGCAGCAGAGTAGCGTAAGTATTTCCCTCAGTCTTTGAGAACCAAGGTATCAATCCAGTAGGAGGCCACGCTCAAGTCCCTCATACCTGCACAAAATGATAGCTACTCAGAACCAACACGATTAGGGGTTGTCAATCCCTTCACGGTCACTTACGAGAGTGAGATCTGATAGATATAATATTTTTGGTATTTTTGGTCTAAAGATGCAAAGTAAAAATTAAAAGCGAAGTAAAAGGCAAAGCAAGATTAAAGTGATGGAGATTGATATGATGAGAATAGACCCGGGGGCCATAGGTTTCACTAGTGGCTTCTCTCAAGAGCATAAGTATTCTACGGTGGGTGAACAAATTACTATTGAGCAATTGACAGAATTGAGCATAGTTATGAGAATATCTAGGCATGATCATGTATATAGGCATCACGTCCGTGACAAGTAGACTGAAACGATTCTGCATCTACTACTATTACTCCACTCATCGACCGCTATCCAGCATGCATCTAGAGTATTAAGTTAAAAACAGAGTAACGCCTTAAGCAAGATGACATGATGTAGAGAGATAACTTCATGCAATATGAAATAAATCCCATCTTGTTATCCTCAATGGCAACGATACAATACGTGCCTTGCTGCCCCTTCTGTCACTGGGAAAGGACACCGCAAGATCGAACCCAAAGCTAAGCACTTCTCCCATGGCAAGAACTACCAATCTAGTTGGCCAAACCAAATGGATAATTTGAAGAGACTTGCAAAGATAACCAATCATAGATAAAAGAATTCAGAGAAGATTCAAATATTACTCATAGATAGACTTGATCATAAACCCAAAATTCATCGGTCTCAACAAACACACCGCAAAAAGAAGATTACATCGAATAGATCTCCACAAGAGAGGGGGAGAACTTTGTATTGAGATTCAAAAAGAGAGAAGAAGCCATCTAGCTACTAACTATGGACCCAAAGGTCTGAGGTAAACTACTCACACTTCATCGGAGGGGCTAGGATGATGTAGAAGCCCTCCGTGATGACGGCCCTCTTCCAGCGAAGCACCGGAACAGGCCCCAAGATGGGATCTCGTGGATACAGAAAGTTGCGGCGGTGGAATTAGGTTTTTGGCTCCTGTTCTGATCGTTTGGGGGTACGTGTGTATATATAGGAGGAAGGAGTACGTCGGTGGAGCACCGAGGGGCCCACGAGGCAGGGGGCGCGCCCTAGGGGGGGCGCCCCCCACCCTCGTGACCTCCTCTTTGACTCCTTGGAGTAGGGTCCAAGTCTCATGGATCACGTTCGGTGAGAAAATCACGTTCCCGAAGATTTTATTCTGTTTGGACTCCGTTTGATATTCTGTTTCTCCGAAACACTGAAATAGGCAAAAAACAGCAATTCTGGGCTGGGCCTCCGGCTAATAGGTTAGTCCCAAAAATAATATAAAAGTGGAAAATAAAGCCCAATATAGTCCAAAATAGAAGATAATATAGCATGGAGCAATCAAAAATTATAGATACGTTGGAGACGTATCAGGCATCCCCAAGCTTAATTCCTGCTCGTCCTCGAGTAGGTAAATGATAAAAAGAGAATTTTTGATGCGGAGTGCTACTTGGCATAATTTCAGTGCAAATCTTCTTAATTGTGATATGAATATTCAGATTAGAAAGATTCAAGACAAAATTTTATATTGACATAAAAATAATAATACTTCAAGCATACTAACAAAGCAATTATGTCTTCTCAAAATAACATGGCCAAAGAAAGTTATCCCTACAAAATCATATAGTCTGGCTATGCTCTATCTTCACCACACAAAGTATTTAAATCATGCACAACCCCGATGACAAGCCAAGCAATTGTTTCATACTCACTTTTTCAAAACTTTTCAATCTCCATGCAATACATGAGCGTGAGCCATGGATATAGCACTATAGGTGGAATAGAATGGTGGTTGTGGAGAAGACAAAAAGGAGGGCAAGATAGTCTCACATCAACTAGGCGTATCAACGGGCTATGGAGATGCCCATCAATAGATATCAATGTGAGTGAGTAGGGATTGCCATGCAACGGATGCACTAGAGCTATAAATGTATGAACGCTCAACAAAAGATACTAGTGGGTGTGCATCCAACTTGCTTGCTCATGAAGATCTAGGGCAATTTGAGGAAGCCCATCATTGGAATATACAAGCCAAGTTATATAATGTAAAATTCCCACTAGTATATGAAAGTGATAACATAAGAGACTCTCTACTATGAACATCATGGTGCTACTTTGAAGCACAAGTGTGGTAAAAGGATAGTAGCATTGCCCCTTTTTATTTCTTTTCTTTTTTTGGGGGCTTCTTTTTTTTCTTTGGCCTTTCTTCTCTTTTTTATTTTTTTATTGGGACAATGCTCTATTAAATGATGATCATCACACTTTTATTTATTTACAACTCAATGATTACAACTCGATTCTAAAACAAAGTATGACTCTATATGGATGCCTCCGGCGGTGTACCGGGATATGCAATGAATCAAGAGTGACAAGTATGAAGAAATTATGAACGGTGGCTTTGCCACAAATACTATGTCAACTACATGATCATGCTAAGCAATATGACAATGATGAATGTGTCATGATGAACTAGATGGTGGAAAGTTGCATGGCAATATATCTCGGAATGGCTATGGAAATGCCATAATAGGTAGGTATGGTGGCTGTTTTGAGGAAGGTATATGGTAGGTGTATGATACCGGCAAAAAGTGCGCGGTATTAGAGAGGCTAGCAAAGGTGGAAGGGTGAGAGTGCGTATGATCCATGGACTCAACATTAGTCATAAAGAACTCATATACTTATTGCAAAAATCTAGAAGTTATCAAAGCAAAGTATTACGCACATGCTCCTAGGGGGATAGATTGGTAGGAAAATACCATCGCTCGTCCCCGACCGCCACTCATAAGGAAGACAATCAATAAATAAATCATGCTCCGACTTCATCACATAACGGTTCACCATACGTGCATGTGAAAGCACAAGTGCTCCATGGGTGGTTTTGGTAATTAATGTCAACATATCTCTTGTTGGACTAACACTTTTACCTAGTATGTTTCAGATAAGTTCAACAATGGAGTGGCATGGACTAGAGGATGTGGAACCCTTTCAAGATGCTAAGGACAAAGGATTGGCTCAAGCTTCAAGATCAAGACTCTACATTTTCTATTTTAGTGATCCAAGATCACATTGAGTCTATAGGAAAAGCCAATACTATCAAGAGGGGATGAGGTGTTGCTTAATGGCTTGCTTGCTCAAAGTGCTTAGTGATATGCTCCAAAACCCTCAACTACCTTCCCACATCCACATATGACCTAAACCAAAAGTCAAACTCGGCCCCACCGATTCTTTCTATCCGGCGCCACCGAGTTTCAAATGTCATAGCCACTGCCACAAACCCTAGCAAATCGGTTTCACCGATAGGGATCTCGGTCTCACCGAGATGGGATTGTAATCTCTCTGTGTATGTCCATTACCAAAATCGGTCTCAGCGAGTTTGAGCAATCGGTACTACCAAGATTATAATGCAAACCCTCTGGTTAGCTTATTACCAAAATCGGTCCCACCTAGTGTAACGCCCTCGATGCGGCTATATCTCCCACGTGTCGAGGCACGACTTAGAGGCATAGCCGCATTGAAAGCAATGTCGCAAGTCGGGAAATCATCACACATCCCATGTACATAAATAATATAAAGGGGAAGAACATAGTTGGCTTACACTCGCCACGTCACATCAAAGTACATAAATAACATCCATCATACAATTCACTCATGGCCTGACTACGGCGCCAAAATAGAAAAGACCCCCAACAAGCGACAAGGCCCTGAATCTAACCCCGATTGGGCACCACTACTGATCATCACGAAACGACACATAGTAATGCTGAGAGTCCTCGTCGTACTCCCACTTGAGCTCGAGCGCGCCATCTGGAGCTGTATCATCTGTCCCTGCATCTGGTGTAATAGTAATCTGTGAGCCACAGGGACTCAGCAATCTCGCACTCTCACGATCAAGACTATTTAAGCTTAATAGGTAGGAAAAGGGTAATGTATAAGTGGAGCTGCAGCAAGCGACTAGCATATATGGTGGCTAACTTATTCGCAAAAGAGAGCGAGAAGAGGGGCAAAGCACGAGTGAGAAACTAGAGAGCAACCTGCGTAAACATAACTCCAACACCGTGTCCACTTCCCGGACTCCGCCGAGAAGAGGCCATCACGGCAACACACTCAGTTGATTCATTTTAATTAATTAAGGTTCAAGTTATCTACAACCGAACATTAACAAATTCCCATCTGCCCATAACCGCGGGCACGGCTTTCGAAAGATCAATCCCTACAGGGGGTCCCAACTTAGCCCATAACAAGCTCTCACGGTCAACGAAGGAATAGACCTCCACCCAGGACACACCGATCAGACTCGGTATCCCGGTACAACAAGATGATTCGACAGGTTAAAACAAGTCCAGCAACACCGCCCGAATGTGCCAACAAATCCCGATAGGAGCTGCACATATCTCTTTCTCAGGGCACACTCAGATTGTCTAAACTTCCGGTAGGCCAGCCCAGAGTTGCCCCTGGTAGCCACCGGCGGCTGACGGTTTGGACCAACACTCAGAGGAGCACTAGCCCGGGGGGGTTTAAAAATAAGATGACCATCGGGCTCCGAAAACCCAAGGGAAAAAGAGGCTAGGTGGCAAATGGTAAAACCAATGTTGGGCATTGTTGGAAAAGCTTTAATGAAAGCGAACTATCAAGGGGTTCCCATTATAGCCCAACCGCGTAAGGGACGCAACAATCCGGGAAAATAACACCGATATGACGGAAACTAGGGCGGCAAGAGTGGAACAAAACACTAGGCGAGAGGCCGAGCCTTCCACCCTTTACCAAGTATATAGATGAATTAAGATAACATAGCAATATAATGATATCCCAACAAGTAAATAAAGGTTCCAACAAGGAACGGCTCCAATCTTCACCTGCAACTAACAACGCTATAAGAAGGGGCTGAGCAAAGCGGTAACATAGCCAATCAACGGTTTGCTAGGACAAAGGTGGGTTAGAGGCTCAATCATGGCAATTGGGAGGCTGACAAGAAAGTGGTAGGCATCGTAGCATTGGCAAAGCAAAAGAGCGAGCAAACTAGCATAGCAAAGATAGTAGTGATTTCGAGGGTATGATCATCTTGCCTGCACAGTTGTCAGAGTTGACTGGATCCTCAAAAGCAAACTCAACGGGCTCCTTCGTTAGCGAACTCGTCTCCCGGCTCTACCCAACAACACAAACAAGCAACAAGGATACAATGAACCACGTGCAAGGGCAACCAATAAGATGCAAAGATGATATGCTATGCGGGATGCAAAATGCAAGACGTGACAGGAAATGCATGAACCTGGCATCAACTTGGAAAACCAAATGTGCCACTGGATAGAGGGGAAGAAATCCCCTGAAAACGATATAAAGATCATAGGAATCGGAGCTACGGTTCGGAAATGGCAAGCGTTTTACGAAACGAATCGATCTGCGATTTACAGCAAGTAGGCTCCTAAATGCAACGAAATGAACATGCTACAGCCACCAAACATGAAAACAAAATACATGGCAGGGATGTACACAAGATGCTTAACGAATCACTAGGACTGAGCCATAGGCAAATTCATCCATTAAGAGGTTCAAACAAGCATGGCAAAACTGAATAATCAAAACAGATTTCAGACTTAGTGAAATTAACACTAGTCTGAAATTTCAGACCACGATGCTCTCTTCGGAGCAGCAAAACAACATGAAACGTAACCTGAACATGAAAAGTAAGAGCATGGCATGGAGCTACTCAACAAGCTTAACAAAACACCCAAAGTGACCTGGTGCCAAAAGGGTTCACAAAATACTCTAACGAGCACACGAACATAGATGAAACACAATCAGTTTTCAGACTTGGTGAAAACTGAGACATGCTGAAATTGTAACTCACGGAGGCATGTAAACGAGCTCGATGCACTCACTACGGTGCAAGTCATGGCAAGGCAAGCATATATCCATAAGAAGGCACAAAATGCTAGCTAGACATGGCAAGAACAATGGCATAGCATGCACGGATCAACTACAACATCATCGGCAAAATCGCAAAGAAACGAATCTGCCCAGATTCACAAGAATGCAAAAGTAGAGCTCGATTGACTCAAGCTAGGGTGCTCCATAATTGCAAACAAAGACATGGATGGATAGAGCATAACATAAATATCAAACCTTACTGATCATCCTCAAAAGAGGCACGATCACTAGGAAACAAGCTGACATATGGCATCATGAACTAAAATATCCCAGACTTAGTGAAAATCACTGTCCCTGAAATCAGCAATCTCAGGTACCCCTCTTTGCAAGCTTGCACAAGACACCACACACATCCTAAAAATGCATGGGTGGCACCTCTGGAAAGAAGACAAAATGCTTAACAATTCATCCCAAAGGGGACAGGCATATCATGCACACAATAATCATGGCAAAAATGACAAAAGTCAATGATGAGCTAACGGATCTGCAATTTAACTCCCAATGCCTCCTTCTAACAGCATTTGGGCATCAAGATGAACTCAAATGCAAATGATGCAATGGAATGAAATGATGTACTCGTCGAGACGAAGATTTTGATATATTATATGTCCAAAGCGGAGCTACGGATGCGGAGATCAGGTCAAAGTATGCATAAAAATTAGGGGAGGGGAAAAGTCAACCGTAGGGTTTGTTTTTAGATCTCAGATCTGGATCCGGCACTGTTCACGGGCACGCAGGCGCGAGGATGGCCGCCGGAGCGCTCGCCGAGTGGAGAGGCCAGCCGTGAGGAGGGCTGGCGGATCCGTGCGACGGAGAGCCGGCGCGCGCACGGCGAAGGCAGCGTGGGGCGGTGGCCCCGGACGCGCGGGCGCGACGCCGCGGTGGTTGCGGTGGCCCGGCGGCGGTCGACGCATCCGCGAAACGGTGGCGGCGGCGGCTGGCGCCCGGCGTCGGGGAGATGAAGGCGGGCCGGCGGCTCGGCTCCGGGCCTGGAGGCCCGCACGGCTGCCTGCAGAGCGGCGCGTGGTCAGGCATGTGGGGCCGGGCGCGGCGAATCGGCGAATGCACGTGGCGGGTGGCGGCGGACGCGTCCGGCTCCGGACGTGTCGGCGGGCGGAGGATTTTTTTTTAGTAGGTTTGGACGGGGGAAGATCCGAGATCAATGGGAGGGGGTATATATAGGCATAAGTGGAGCTAGGAGAGTCCAAATGAGGTGCGGTTTTTGCCCACGCGATCGTGATCGAACGACCGAGACGGTGGAGCAGAGTTTGGTGGGTTTTGGGCCAAATTGGAGGGGTGTTGGGCTGCAACACACACGAGGCCTTTTCGGTCCCTCGGTTAACCGTTGGAGTATCAAACGAAGTCCAAATGACCCGAAACTTGACAGGCGGTCTACCGGTAGTAAACCAAGGCCGCATGGCAAGTCTCGGTCCAATCCGGAAATGTTTAATCCCCACACACGAAAGAAAGCTAGAAATGGCCACCGGAGGAGAACGAAGCGCCGGAATGCAAAACGGACAACGGGGAAAAAGCTCGAATGCATGAGATGAACATGTATGCAAATGCAATGCACGTGATGACATGATATGAGATGCACGAAAACGAAAACAACACACGGAGACAAAGACCCGAACCCGAGAGATAAATATAACTTAATGCCGGAAACGGCAAGAGTTGGAGTACAAATTGGGAAAGTCGTATCTGGGGCGTTACAACACTCCACCACTACGAAAAGATCTTGTCCCGAGATCTAGGACTGAAAGAACTCTGGGTACTCAGAACGGAGGTGATCCTCGCGTTCCCAGGTAGCTTCACGGTCGGAATGGTGTGACCACTTGACTTTGAGAAATTTGATTGACTTGTTGCGAGTTCTGCGTTCAGTCTCTTCAAGGATTGCAACTGGGTGCTCACGATAGGAGAGATCTTCTTGGAGCTCAATGTCCTCGAAATTGACGGTGCGTTCAGGCGTCTTGAAGCACTTTCGGAGTTGGGAGAAATGGAACACATCATGAACATGGGCAAAGTTTGAAGGAAGCTCGAGTTGATAGGCGAGGTCGCCTCTCTTGCT
This sequence comes from Triticum urartu, assembly GCF_003073215.2. Taxonomy (NCBI): domain Eukaryota; kingdom Viridiplantae; phylum Streptophyta; class Magnoliopsida; order Poales; family Poaceae; genus Triticum; species Triticum urartu. The sequence continues at coordinate 17,048,791 of NC_053025.1, forward strand.
GACGATCTTGAAAGGCCCGACGTATCTGGGGGCAAGCTTCCCTTTGATACCGAAGCGACGAGTCCCTTTCATAGGAGAGACGCGGAGGTAAACATGATCTCCGATCTCGAAAGCCAAATCACGGTGCTTACTGTCATAGTAGCTCTTCTGGCGGGATTGGGCTGCTTTGAGGTTATCACGAATGACCTTGCACATTTCTTCTGCCTCTGTGATTAGGTCATTACCCAGCAGCTGACGTTCACCGGTTTCAGACCAGTTGAGAGGGGTACGGCATTTCCTACCATACAGAATTTCAAATGGGGCCTTGCCCGAACTTGCTTGAAAACTGTTGTTGTATGAGAATTCAGCATAAGGAAGACAATCCTCCCACTTCATGCCGAAGGAGATAACACAAGCTCTGAGCATATCTTCAAGAATTTGATTGACACGCTCGACTTGACCGCTTGTTTGAGGATGGAAAGCAGTGCTGAAGCGGATGTTGGTGCCCATGGCCTTCTAAAAAGAATCCCAAAACTTGGAGGTAAAGATACTGCCACGGTCTGAAGATATGACTTGAGGAATACCGTGCAGAGAGACAATTCGAGAGGTGTAGAGTTCCGCCAATTGAGCTGCAGTGATTGACTCTTTGATAGGCAGAAAGTGAGCCACTTCGGTGAGCTTGTTGATGACAACGAATATAGCATCATTGCCACGCTTGGACTTTGGAAACCCAGTCACGAAGTCCATTTCAATGTGGTCAAACTTCCATTCTGGAATGGCAAGAGGTTGGAGGAGACCTGCTGGCCTTTGGTGTTCTGCCTTCACTCTTCTGCAGACATCACATTCATTCACGAATTGAGCGATCTCGCGCTTCATTCGAGTCCACCAATAAGTTTGCTTCAGATCCTGATACATCTTCGTGCTACCAGGGTGGATGGAGAGGAGAGAGTTGTGAGCCTCGTTCATGATCACTTTACGAAGTTCACCTTTGGGCACAACAATTCGATCCTCGAAGAAGAGAGTGTCCTTGTCATCAAGTCGGTAGCACTTGTACTTGGACTGACTCTTTGCGATACCAATCTTCACCTTTTTCACCATAGCATCAAGAAGCTGGGCTTGGCGAATTTGGTCTTCCAAGGTAGGAGAAACTTGAAGGTTGGCGAGGAAACCTTGAGGAACAATTTGCAGATTAAGTTTGTGAAAAGCTTCACAAAGCTCGGGTTGATAAGGCTTCAGAATCATACTGTTGCAATATGCTTTTCTACTCAAAGCGTCAGCAATCACATTGGCCTTGCCTGGAGTATACTCAATACTCGGATTGTACTCTTGAATCATTTCGACCCATCGAGTTTGCCTGAGGTTGAGATTAGGCTGGGTGAAGATGTACTTGAGACTCTTGTGATCAGTGAAAATATCCACTTTTCTTCCCAAGAGAAGATGTCTCCAAGTCAACAATGCATGCATGACTGCCGCCAACTCGAGATCATGAGTGGGGTAGTTCTTCTCATTAGGCTTCAACTGGCGAGAGGTATAAGCAACAACTTTCTTCTCTTGCATCAGTACAGCACCTAGACCTTGGAGAGAGGCATCACAAAAGACCTCGTATGGCTTGGTTTCATCAGGCAGAGTCAGAACTGGAGCAGTGATCAACTTCTCTTTCAAAGCGTTGAAAGCAATATCACACTCCGGAGACCAAACGTACTTGACGTGCTTCTGAAGAAGATTTGAGAGAGGCTTCGCGATCTTGGAAAAGTTTTCAACGAATCTTCGACAGTAGCTTGCGAGACCAAGGAAGCTACGGAGTTGCTTCACGTTCCGAGGAGGTTCCCAATTAACAATTGCAGACACCTTCTCAGGATCCACGGAAATGCTCTTGGCAGAGATGATATGGCCAAGATAAAGCACCTCATCGAGCCAAAATTCACACTTGGAGAACTTGGCATAGAACTGATGTTCCCTGAGCTTGTCAAGAACCAAACGCAAGTGCTTGGCATGATCTTACTTGTTCTTCGAGAAAACCAGAATGTCGTCGAGATAGACCAAAACGAAGTCATTGGTGTAGGGGTTGAAGATGAAGTTCATCATGCGAGAGAACGTCGGAGGAGCGTTGGCGAGGCCAAAAGACATGACAGTGTATTCATAAGACCCATAGCTTGTTCTGAACACCGTCTTGGGAATATCTTGCTCACGAATGCGAATCTGATGATAACCCATATGGAGATCTAGCTTGGAGAATACTTGGGCACCCTTGAGTTGTTCAAACAGCTCATTAATGTTGGGAAGCGGGTATTTGTTCATGATGGTCTTTTTGTTCAATGGACGATAATCAACACAAAGTCGGTCCGTTCCATCCTTCTTCTTCACAAAAAGAACACCACAACCCCACGGAGAAGTACTAGGCCGAATGAGACCCATCCTTTCTTGAACATCGAGTTGTTTCTTCAACTCCTTCAACTCTTCGGGGCCGAGCTTGTAGGGACATTTGCACACAGGTTCCGTACCGGGCTCAAGTTCAATAACAAATTCAACCGGCCGGTGCGGAGGCATTCCTGGGAGTTCTTCTGGGAAGACGTCTTGATACTCACAAACAACCGGAATCTGTGAAATAGCATCCAATTCACCCTTCTCATTGAGAGAAAACAACCGGATGGTATTATCCCAAGCAGCAAAGACAATTACATCCTCAGACGAATGAGTCAGTTGAATCTGCTTGGCTGCACAATCAAGCTGAGCTTTATGCTTAGAGAGCCAGTCCATCCCAAGAATAAGATCGATATCGGAATTACCAAGAATCATTGGGGAAGCCAGAAACTTGAAGTCACCCAGCGAGATAGAAATATCCGGAACTTCATAGTTAGCAAGCAAGCATTTACTCGGAGAGACAACTGCTAATGGTTTATGCATAACTTGAGAAAACCACCCATGCTTGCATGCGAAAGGTCTCGAGATAAAACAATGTGATGCACCAGTATCAAAAAGTACTTTTGCGGGAACATCGTTAACAGGAAGGTTACCCATGATCACATCTGACGAATCCTCTACCTGAGCTGCATTCACCATATTGACCTTGGCGTGCTTGGGATTATGCTTGACCACAGCTGTACTTGCCGATCTGACGGGAGGAGGAGGAGGAAGACGCCTCTGGTTGAAACACTTGTTGGCGTAGTGACCCTTCTGTTGGCACTTGTTGCACGTGACCTCTGAGAGCGGACGGTGGTACGGAGCACTCGATCTTGGAGCTTGAGACGAAGTCTTGTTCTGAAAGCCTGGGTTGGGTGGGTGGGAAGAACCACTGCCACCTTTGCTCTTCTGCTGATATGGCTGACGGAACGGAGGAGGAGGAAGCCAATACTTCTGCTGCTTGGCCACTTGAGTAGAGGAAGAAGGCGTAGTGTCTCTGACTCGCTTCCTGGAAGCATCACACCTCAACTGAGCAGCCTCTTGCTTCAGTGCCATGTTGTAGAACTCCTCGTATCTCAGCGGCTCGAAGAGGACAAGAGCGAGCTGAATTTCTTCACGGAGACCACCCCTGAACTGATAGATCATGCTCTTCTCATCAGGAACATCCTGCTTGGCAAAACGGGCGAGCTTCTGGAACAACTTGTTGTAGTCATAGACAGACAAAGAGCCTTGCTTCAGACTGCGGAATTCCTCACGTTTGGTTTCAGTCACACTTTGAGGGATGTGATGAGCTCGGAAATCACGACGGAAATCATCTCAAGTGATCAAACGTCCACCTCTGGAATCCTTGTACTACTGGAACCACTCTGCGGCCTGATCTTTGAGCTGGAAAGAAGCGAACTTGACAAAATCTTCAGGCCTAACGTTGCTGCATTCAAAATGCTTGCCCAGATCCACTAGCCAATCGTCAGCATCGGTAGCCTCAACACAATTGCTGAACGTCTTTGGACCATTTGCGAGGAACTGGTTCAGAGTAGCAAAATGGTTCTGATTGTTGCCTTGATTCCCTTAACTGCCTTGATTCCGCTCTTGGAGGATTTGCATGATCAACTGTGTATTTGCATTAGTAGCGGCCATCACAGCTTGCCATGCTTCCGGAGGAGGCGGAGGTGGTGGCGGATCAGGGTTCGGAGTCGTGCGCATTGGAGGAGCCATCCTGAAGAGGTTGACCACCATTAGCACACAAATAGACAATTATTGAAGGTGAATCCAACGGAATGAAAATTGCAACATATAGTCTTCACATCCGAACAAAATGAACGAATGCACTTCTCTTGAAGTGGTCACATATTCCTAAATTGCGAAGCCACGAAGAATCAGGTAGAATGGGTACATCAACGAGGGATGGAATCAACATATGATGTCGAAGCAACTCGAATACCACAGCTCAAAATAAAACCAAGGATTGGCTTGCGGAATAAGCCGGAACAAACGCATGATAGAAATTTCGTCCGAAGTTTTCGTGGTGGGACCTACACGGGCTCGATCGTACAGCACCATCATGTACAAGGCAGTGCACATGACCTACGAAGCGTCCCCGAGTCAGCATAGCCAAGGACTCTTTAAGACACAACGAGACCACTGTAAAATCGACCGTGAATAGGCGAACCACTAGACGTCGAACCCCAATTTCATATCATACATCTGTCGGAAAGATATCCTAAGGCTACTTGAATTCCCACCTATGAAACTCCCGAAATTTTCCGGTTATGCAATCAGGTGTTGGGGATACAGGGGAGCATAATATCTCACTCAAGCTAGCAAATCCTACATCCAGCTGTATCCATCCTTCAACACATAACCAAGAAACCTTCGAAAACCATCTATCTCAACCTTCGAAAAGCATCCGTTATACAAGTTATGGCGATACTCCCGAACTCCCGCCCCAGTACTGGGTGGCGTCGAGGTTATCTCACCAACGAACTGCATAAAGGAGATTTTCGATGTCGCGCACATATCTCAAGTATACCAGAATTGCAACGATAAAATTATGATGACAACACCTCAGAGCTCAAATCCCCGGGACACTTCCACTAAACCCCTGACAGGAGGCACCAAGACAGTATTCTCATCATAAGCCATCGGAACAAATCCAAGATACTCGCGTGATCCTAAAATTTTTTTTTAGTGAAATTTGAGAAGAGAAGAGTCAAAACTCTACGTCAGGATGCCTTACCAGAGCGATGAGGAGACTGGGAAGTAAAAAGAATTCCTAAACTCTCCGATATATAATTCCTAAGGACTCAAAACATTTTTCTAGACACAACTCGACTGCTAAGACGATCAAGCAATGGGGCTCCTAAGGTCGGGGAAGGCTCTGATTACCAACTTGTAACGCCCTCGATGCGGCTATATCTCCCACGTGTCGAGGCACGACTTAGAGGCATAGCCGCATTGAAAGCAATGTCGCAAGTCGGGAAATCATCACACATCCCATGTACATAAATAATATAAAGGGGAAGAACATAGTTGGCTTACACTCGCCACGTCACATCAAAGTACATAAATAACATCCATCATACAATTCACTCATGGCCCGACTACGGCGCCAAAATAGAAAAGACCCCCAACCTGCGACAAGGCCCTGAATCGAACCCCAACTAGGCACCACTACTGATCATCGGGAAAGGAAACATAATAACGCTGAGAGTCCTCGTCAAACTCCCACTTGAGCTCGAGCGCGCCATCTGGAGTTGTATCATCTGTCCCTGCATCTGGTGTAATAGTAATCTGTGAGCCACAGGGACTCAGCAATCTCGCACTCTCGCGATCAAGACTATTTAAGCTTAATAGGTAGGAAAGGGGTAATGTATAAGTGGAGCTGCAGCAAGCGACTAGCATATATGGTGGCTAACTTATTCGCAAAAGAGAGCGAGAAGAGGGGGCAAAGCACGAGCGAGAAACTAGAGAGCAACCTGCGCAAACATAACTCCAACACCGTGTCCACTTCCCGGACTCCGTCGAGAAGAGGCCATCACGGCAACACACTCAGTTGATTCATTTTAATTAGATAAGGTTCAAGTTATCTACAACCGGACATTAACAAATTCCCATCTGCCCATAACCGCGGGCACGGCTTTCGAAAGATCAATCCCTACAGGGGGTCCCAACTTAGCCCATAACAAGCTCTCACGGTCAACGAAGGAATAGACCTCCACCCAGGACACACCGATCAGACTCGGTATCCCGGTACAACAAGATGATTCGACAGGTTAAAACAAGTCCAGCAACACCGCCCGAATGTGCCGACAAATCCCGATAGGAGCTGCACATATCTCTTTCTCAGGGCACACTCAGATTGTCTAAACTTCCGGTAGGCCAGCCCAGAGTTGCCCCTGGTAGCCACCGGCGGCTGACAGTTTGGACCAACACTTAGAGGAGCACTGGCCCGGGGGGGTTTAAAAATAAGATGACCCTCGGGCTCCGGAAACCCAAGGGAAAAAGAGGCTAGGTGGCAAATGGTAAAACCAATGTTGGGCATTGCTGGAAAAGCTTTAATCAAGGCGAACTATCAAGGGGTTCCCATTATAGCCCAACCGCGTAAGGGACGCAACAATCCGGGAACATAACACCGATATGACGGAAACTAGGGCGGCAAGAGTGGAACAAAACACTAGGCGGGAGGTCGAGCCTTCCACCCTTTACCAAGTATATAGACGAATTAAGATAACATAGCAATATAATGATATCCCAACAAGTAAATAAAGGTTCCAACAAGGAACGGCTCCAATCTTCACCTGCAACTAACAACGCTATAAGAAGGGGCTGAGCAAAGCGGTAACATAGCCAATCAATGGTTTGCTAGGACAAAGGTGGGTTAGAGGCTCAATCATGGCAATTGGGAGGCTGACAAGCAAGTGGTAGGCATCGTAGCATTGGCAAAGCAAAAGAGCGAGCAAACTAGCATAGCAAAGATAGTAGTGATTTCGAGGGTATGATCAATCTTGCCTGCACAGTTGTCAGAGTTGACTGGATCCTCAAAAGCAAACTCAACGGGCTCCTCGTTAGCGAACTCGTCTCCCGGCTCTACCCAACAACACAAACAAGCAACAAGGATACAATGAACCACGTGCAAGGGCAACCAATAAGATGCAAAGATGATATGCTATGCGGGATGCAAAATGCAAGACGTGACAGGAAATGCATGAACCTGGCCTCAACATGGAAAACCAAATGTGCCACTGGATAGAGGGGAAGAAATCCCCTGAAAACGATATAAAGATCATAGGAATCGGAGCTACGGTTCGGAAATGGCAAGCGTTTTACGAAACGAACCGATCTGCGATTTACAGCAAGTAGGCTCCTAAATGCAACGAAATGAACATGCTACAGCCACCAAACATGAAAAAAAAAAAATACATGTCAGGGATGTACACAAGATGCTTAACGAATCACTAGGACTGAGACATAGGCAAATTCATCCATTAAGAGGTTCAAACAAGCATGGCAAAACTGAATAAGCAAAACATATTTCAGACTTAGTGAAATTAACACTAGTCTGAAATTTCAGGCCACGATGCTCTCTTCGGAGCAGCAAAACAACATGAAACATAACCTGAACATGACAAGTAAGAGCATGGCATGGAGCTACCCAACAAGCTTAACAAAACACCCAAAGTGACCTGGTGCCAAAAGGGTTCACAAAATACTCTAGCGAGCACACGAACATAGATGAAACACAATCAGTTTTCAGACTTAGTGAAAACTGAGACATGCTGAAATTATAACTCACGGAGGCATGTAAACAAGCTCGATGCACTCACTACGGTGCAAGTCATGGAAAGGCAAGCATATATGCATAAATAAGGCACAAAATGCTAGCTAGACATGGCAAGAACAATGGCATAGCATGCATGGATCACTAGCAATAGCATCGGCAAAATCGCAAAAGAGTTCACGATCTGCCCAAATTAACAACGATGCAAAAGTTGAGCTCGATTGACTCAACCTAGGTTGCTCCAACATAACAAGTAAAGACATGGATGGATAGAGCATAACATAAATATCAAAACTCTCTTACTGATCATCCTCAAAAGAGGCACGGATCACTAGGAAACAAGCTGGACATATGGCATCATGAACTAAAACATCCCAGGCTTAGTGAAAAATCACTGTCCCTGAAATCAGCAATTTCAGGTACCCCTCTTTGCAAGCTTGCACAAGACACCACACACATCCTAAAAATTGCATGGTGGCACCTCTGGAAAGAAGACAAAATGCTTAACAATTCATCCCAAAGGGTCACAGGCATATCATGCACACAATAACATGGCAAAAATGACAAAAGTCATGATGAACTAACGGATCTGCAATTTAACTCACGATGCCTCCTACAGCATTTTGGGCATCAAGATGAACTCAAATGCAAATGATGCAATGGAATGAAATGATGTACTCGTCGAGACGAAGATTTTGATATATCATATGTCCAAAACGGAGCTACGGATGCGGAGATATGGCAGGTCAAAGTTTGCATAAAAAATCAGGAGGAGAGGGGAAAAGTCAACCGTTAGGGTTTTTTGGATCTAGATCCGGATCTAGGTCACTGTAGCTCGCACGCAGCCCGAGGATGGCCAGCCGGAGCTCTCGCCGGAGTCCGAGGGAGGGGCGGCGAGGAGGAGGCCGGATCTTGCCGGCGTGGAGGAGGAGGCGGCGGCCGGCGCTCCCGGGCGGCGAGATGAGGCGGCGAGGAGCCTCGGCCGGCGCGGGCGCGGCGCGGCGAGGTCGGTGGCGACGAGCGCCGACGACGGGTGGCGAGGTCGTAGGGCGGAGGAGGAAGAAGGAGGCGGCGGCAGCGGTTCCTCTGGCCCGTGCGCGGGCGCGGGCGGGCCGGCCGTGGGCCGGGCGGGCCGCGGCGGCGCGGTGAAGTGGGCGCGGCGGCTCGGCGAATAGGGAGGCGCCACGTGGCACTGGCGGGGTGGATCGGACGTGTCCGGCGCCGGGCGGACGTGTCCGGCGCGCGGAGGAAGGGGAAGACTAGGGTTTCGGGGGAGGAGGAGATCCGAATTTTTAGGGGACTATATATAGGCATAGAGGGAGCTAGGAGAGTCCAAATGAGGTGCGGTTTTCGGCCACGCGATCGTGATCGAACGCTCTACACATGGAGCAGAGTTTGTGGGTTTTGGGCCAAATTGGAGGGGTGTTGGGCTGCAACACACACGAGGCCTTTTCGGTCCCTCGGTTAACCGTTGGAGTATCAAACGAAGTCCAAATGGTACGAAACTTGACAGGCGGTCTACCGGTAGTAAACCAAGGCCGCTTGGCAAGTCTCGGTCCAATCCGGAAATGTTTAATACCCACACACGAAAGAAAGCTAGAAATGGCCACCGGAGGAGAACGAAGCGCCGGAATGCAAAACGGACAACGGGGAAAATGCTCGAATGCATGAGATGAACACGTATGCAAATGCAATGCACATGATGACATGATATGAGATGCATGAAAACGAAAACAACACACGGAGACAAAGACCCGAACCCGAGAAATAAATATAACTTAACGCCGGAAACGGCAAGAGTTGGAGTACAAATTGGGAAAGTATCTGGGCGTTACACCTAGTTTGTGTAATCGAGCTCACCGAGTTTGCCTGACCAACTCTCTGGTTAGCTTATTACCAAAATCGGTCCCACCGAGTTTGTGTAATCGGTCACACCGAGATTACGTTATGCCCTAACCCTAACCATATCGGTCCTACCGAGTTGCATCTCAGTCCCACCGAAAATCCTAACGGTCACTAGGTTTGCTGAATCGGTCCGACCGAGTTTAACCATTCGGTCCCACCGAGTTTGGCAAATTGTGTGTAACGGTTAGATTTTGTGTGGAGGCTATATATACCCCTCCACCCACTCTTCATTCGTGGAGAGAGCCATCAGAACATACCTACACTTCCAATACACATTTTCTGAGAGAGAACCACCTACACTTGTGTTGAGGTCAAGATATTCCATTCCAACCATATGAATCTTGATCTCTAGCCTTCCCCAAGTTGCTTTCCACTCAAATCTATCTTTGCATTATTATTATGTGTTTATACATTATGATTGAGATTCAATCATCTCATATTTCTTGCATTTTGGAGTTTTTCAAATATTCAAATACATAGTTTTCCACTGGTAATTGTATATTTCTTTTTCAGATAATTACATGATTATTTCTTTATATATTATTTTTAAAGTATTTTAATTGATTTTTTGATTATTTATATGATGTTTTAATAATTTTACATGTTTTTAAAATTGAACGATTTATTTTTTTATTTAAATCTAAGTTATATCAAATTTATATTATTTTCAACTAATTATAGTTACTACAGAATTTTAATGTTATATATTTTACATAAAAACCTTAGAACATGAAATATATTTTACCATCCATTAAAATTTTAACATTTAGATTTTCATATAGATTAAATTTGGTCTCAATTAAGTATTAATAGCCATATAATACCAGAAATATTTAACTATAAAATGAATTAAAATCATGTAATTATTTGAATATTATTTTATTAAGTCATTTGTTATTTATATAATAGTATTCATACATATCATTTTCCAATTAACATTAATTTGTGATTCTATTGATATTTCATATTTTTATAATTTATTCTTCATAAAATTTCATTATTTACATATAAGTATTTTTATTTAAAAACTTATATATTTGATTTTGTTATTTTACATTTTAGTTATTTCACTTTACATAAACTATGTATACTTTGATATTTTACAATGTGTTTTCTATTGTTTTTGATTATTTTGATTATACATTAATGGGCAGTGTTCATTAAATCCAAATTTTTTTATGAATTTATATCCAGATTATAATGTTATTTCATTCATTTCATTTATATCATTTTATTAATTAATGATTATTAGGATTATTAATAATGTTATTAAATTTATAAATATTAATTTATATTATTTTTATGTGATTATTATATATCATTTAATCTTCTGTTTAGGTTAAACAGACAATATTTATCAATTATTAATTTTTTAAATATTATATATTTTATATATTTGATTTTTTTTTATTTATAATAATAAACAGTATTGTATAACACATATCCAGTACATTATTAACTTAATTATCATTATTTTCTTATATATCATTTTAATACATAATTAATCCAGCCTAGTTTTATTTATTTCAAGATTTAATTATTAGTTATTTTATTTTATACAGATATTAAATTATATCATTCACATGCATATCATTCAAAATAATTTGTTATATTTTGATTTTATAATCAATAATTTTTCATTAAAATTTTTTTTATTTTACTAATATGGATTTGATTTATTCATTAGATTCAGTTAAGCTTATTCAATATACTTTGGTACATTAATTTACATTGATTTTACATTTACAATTATTTTATTTATTTTATTCTATTTATTATTCATATCTATAAAATAATGACATTAAATTTTTATTTTTATTTTTGATTATAGTATATAAGGTTTTGTTCATAACCCCATTTGTTTGTACAAGATTTATATTATATTTAAACAATCTTATTTGTTTTTTTTCATTATATAATCAATTCTACTTATTAATTTATTACTATTTTTTTAATTATTATAATTGTTAATTTTTATTTATTAATTGATTAATTTAGTTTTTATGATTATTTACAGTTGATTTAATTCTTAGCTTTTATCTATTTTATTATTTTTTTATTCTTTTCTTGATATTACAAATTCACATATTAGATATTTTATATTCTATTATTGATTATATTTTGAGACTATATTCCATACCATATGAATCTTGATCTCTTTAAGTTGCTTTCCACTCAAATCCTCTTTTCACCAAATCCAAATCCTGTGAGAGAGAGTTGAGTGTTGGGGAGACTATCATTTGAAGCACAAGAGCAAGGAGTTCATCATCAACACACCATTTGTTACTTCTTGGAGAGTGGTGTCTCCTAGATTGGCTAGGTGTCACTTGGGAGCCTCCGACAAGATTGTGGAGTTGAACCAAGGAGTTTGTAAGGGCAAGGAGATCGCCTACTTCGTGAAGATCTACGCTAGTGAGGCAAGTCCTTCGTGGGCGATGGCCATGGTGTGGATAGACAAGGTTGCTTCTTCGTGACCCTTCGTGGGTGGAGCCCTCCGTGGTCGCGCAACCGTTACCCTTCGTGGGTTGAAGTCTCCATCAACGTGGATGTACGATAGCACCACCTATCGGAACCACGACAAAAACATCCGTGTCTCCAATTGCGTTTGAATCTCCAAACCCTTCTTTACATTCTTGCAAGTTGCATGCTTTACTTTCCGCTGCTCATATACTCATTGCATGCTTGCTTGATATGTATTGTGTTTGTTAAACTTGTGCTTAAACTCCACTTAAACTTAAGAATATTAAAAACTGCAACTTTTGGCACTTAGTGTCTAATCACCCCCCCTCTAGACACCTCTTCTCGATCCTTTCAATTGGTATCAGAGCTTTGGTCTCCATTGCCTTGGTTTAAACACCATTGGAGGAAGATGGATGTGTCTACTTTGGGGAGTCTTAGACATAGAGTGTCTTTTCTTGATGGAGAATATTTTCATGAGTGGAAAAATGAAATGCTTGAGATTTTCAATGAATATAATTTGAACAAGTACATTACTAGCCCTTGTGCACCTCATGTTGATCCTTTGCACCCTACCCTAGATGAATATATTGACATGATTCGCAATCTTAGAACTGTTGAGCTCATCATTAGAGGCTTGCCTAGAAACTTGATTAGATGTTTGCCTACTCTTAAGTGTGCCTACACCATATGGAAATTTCCTGAGGAACTCTTTCCAAATTACTCCTTGAAAGATCTAGACGAAATCCTCCATAAGTCTATTGCTTTGATTAAGATGAGTTCCAATGATCCCAAATTTGGTGACTGCTTAATTGAGCTTACTAATCTTACGAGTGCCAAAGGAGATGTTGGAATCATTAGCAATATCATTTCCAGAGCTATTAGAATTCATAAAGATAACTATAGAAATGATCATTTATCTAATGAATTGCCCTCTCTAGGAATTGATCAATCACAAGATGATGTTGAACATGAATACTCGGATGAGGATGAGGATGATGATGATGATGATAGTGACTATGATCTTGATGATGCAATGAGGCATTTTGGTCTTATGGAAAATCTTCGCGGCTACATGGCTGGAGGAAAGGAATGGGTCCTTGATAGTGGATGTACTGATCATATGACCGGAGATAAAGATATGTTTCGTGAGCTTGCTGAAAATGACGGCCCTCGAAAATATGTCACTTTTGGTGATAATTCAAAGGGTAAGGTGGTTGGCCTTGGTAAGGTGGCCATCTCACATGATAGCTCCATACAAAATGTCATGCTCGTTGAATCCCTTGGATACAATTTACTTTCAGTTTCTAGACTTGCGGATTTCGGTTTCAATGTCTTATTCACTGAAGTAGATTGCCAAGTGTTCCGTAGAGACAATCATAAAATGGTCTTTACCGGTATACGTAGAGGAGATCTTTACATTGTTGATTTCACTAAAAAGGCTCAACCTAGAACTTGCTTAATTACCAAATCTTCTAAAGGCTGGTTGTGGCATAGAAGACTAGGTCATGTTGGTATGCGAAATCTTTATAAGCTTATTAAAGGTGATCATATCCTTGGAATAAAAGATGTCATATTTGACAAGAATAGACTTTGTAGTGCTTGTCAAGCAGGGAAACAAGTTGGAGGAAGTCACCGCGCGAAGAACATCATGACCACAAGAAGACCACTCGAGCTACTTCACATGGATCTCTTTGGTCCAAATGCCTACAAGAGTCTCGGTGGTAACTCATTTGGTCTAGTCATAGTTGATGATTTTTCAAGATTTATGTGGGTGTTCTTTCTTGATGACAAATCGCAGGTCCAAAAGATCTTCAGAAACTTCGCTAGGAAGGCCCAAAATTAGTTTGACATGAAGATCAAGAAGGTTCGGAGCGACAACGGAACGGAGTTCAAGAACACAAATGTGGACACCTTTCTTGACGAAGAAGGGATTTCACACGAGTTCTCGGCTACGTACACACCTCAACAAAATGGAGTTGTTGAAAGCAAGAACCGGACTCTTATCGAGATGGCAAGAACTATGTTTGATGAGTACAAAACGCCAAAGCACTTTTGGGCGGAAGCGGTTGAGACAGCTTGTCATGCAACAAATCGCTTGTATCTTCACAAGCTACTCGGCAAGATGGCATACGAGCTCCTCACCGGTAACAAACCCCAAGTTGGATACTTTCGAGTATTCGGCTCAAAGTGCTACATTCTTGATAAGCATCATCGTTCTAAATTTGCTCCTAAATCTCATGAAGGTTTCCTACTTGGTTATGGCTCAAACTCTCACACTTACCGTGTCTACAACAATTTCACCCAAAAGGTTGAAGAGACGGTAGATGTGAAGTTTGATGAATCTAACGGCTCGCAAGTAGAGCAATTGCCAATTGATGTAGGAGACAAAGACCCTTCGGAAGCAATTCAAGACTTGTCCATTGGCAAGATTCATCCAACGGAAGTGAAGGAGAGTACCTCGTCCGTCCAAGTGGAAGCTTCTACCTCACGACAAGGTGAACCAAGAGTTGATATGGAAGCATCCACAACTGGGACACGCCAAGATGAAGAAAACGAGGAAGCGCACCAAGATGAACATCAACAACCCCTTTCTCCACCACGACAAGAGAACGACAACGTCAACAATAAAGAAGGCCAAGAAGAAGAGCAAGATGAAGAGGATGTTCCACCCCGACCCAAGCAAAAGCTTTCACGAGTTCGAGCAAGAATTGCTAAGGATCATCCCGTCGAGCAAATCTACAATGATATCCAAACCGGGAGAATCACTCGCTCTAAAACTCGTTTAGCTAACTTTTGTGAAAATTACTCATTCATCTCAAGCATTGAACCTATGAAGGTTGAAGAAGCATTGGAGGATCCGGACTGGATAAACGCTATGCATGAAGAGCTACACAACTTTGAGAGAAATCAAGTGTGGACATTGGTCGAGAAGCCCGACAACAACCACAACATCATTGGTACCAAATGGGTGTTTCGCAACAAGCAAGATGAAGATGGACAAGTGGTTCGCAACAAGGCACGTCTCGTCACCCAAGGCTACACACAAGTTGAAGGTATGGACTATGGTGAGACATATGCTCCCGTTGCTAGACTTGATTCCATTCGCATCTTACTTGCTTATGCTAATCACCATGATATCACCTTGTACCAAATGGACATTAAAAGTGCTTTTCTAAATGGCAAAATTGAGGAAGAAGTTTATGTTAAGCAACCTCCCAGCTTCGTCAATCCTAAGAAACCTAATCATGTTTACAAACTTCACAAAGCCCTTTATGGTCTTAAACAAGCTCCTAGAGCTTGGTATAAATGCTTGACCAAGTTCCTTATTGAAAAAAGGCTTTGAAATTGGTAAAATTGATTCTACTCTTTTTACTAAAAGAGTTAATGGAGAACTATTTGTGTGCCAAATTTATGTTGATGATATCATATTTGGTTCAACTAACCCTCATTTTAGTGAGAAGTTTGGAAAGCTAATGTCGGAGAAGTTTGAGATGTCTATGATGAGTGAACTCAAATTCTTTCTCGGTTTGCAAATCAAGCAAACTAAGGAAGGTACCTTTGTCTCTCAAACGAAGTACACCAAGGACTTATTCAAGAAGTTCAATATGCAAGAATGCAAAGGTATGACTACACCCATGCCTACTAGTGGACATCTTGATTTGACCAAAGATGGTGAACCGGTTGATCAAAAGGTTTATCGCTCTATGATTGGTTCATTGTTATATCTATGTGCCTCTCGTCCCGATATTATGCTAAGTGTGTGCATGTGTGCACGATATCAAGCTGCTCCTAAAGAGTGTCATCTTAAGGCTGTGAAAAGGATAGTGAGATGCCTAATCCATACACCAGATTTTGGCATTTGGTATCCCAAGAGGTCCCCTTTTGATCTTGTTGGCTACTCCGATTCGGACTATGCCGGAGACAAGGTTGATAGAAAATCCACTTCGGGTACTTGTCAATTCCTTGGTAGATCTCTTGTGTCTTGGTCTTCCAAGAAACAAAACTCGGTATCCTTATCCACCGCCGAAGCGTAATACATTGCCGCTGGTTCATGTTGTGCTCAATTACTTTGGATGACCCAAACTCCTAAAGATTATGGGATATATGTGAAACATGTTCCATTGCTATGTGACAATGAAAGTGCTATTAAGATTTCTCACAATCCCGTGCAACATTCTCGAACTAAGCATATTGAAGTTTGTCATCATTTCATTCGAGATCATGTTGCAAAAGGGGACATTAACTTTAAGCACGTTCGCACCGATAAGCAATTGGCGGATATATTCACTAAACCACTTGATGAGAAAGTGTTTTGCAGGTTGAGAGGTGAATTGAACATCATTGATGCTTCAAACTTGGAGTAGGAACTCCATTTGATACATGCGGGGCATGAGCCTATGACTAGTCCTCGATATTTCTCTTATGATGCTATTCATATGTCTTGGATATATTTGCACCTTGCATGTTATCTAACCCGTGTAGGTACTTGGTTGAATCTAAATCTATGAGATTGCAACTCACTCACATCTTGAGCAATCTCTACATCACCAAGTCTCTACACAATGGTGGTTGAAGACAAGGAAGCACAAAACCATTCAAACATATCCTTTGGCAAATTCTATGTTGAGTCTCATGATTGTCATTTTGGATACACAAGTGCTCTTCCTTGCAAAGCTAACCCATGTAGGTATATGAACTCAAACTCCAAGTGGTGCTCCCAACTCTTGATGAACTACATCAACCTTGAGCAACCCACACAAGTTCAACTACATGATCAAGATCAACACCACCACCCAAGGTATGTTATTCCATCTTAGAGAAGCTTTACTACAAGTCATGAGTCAAAGCAACTCGACAAGATGTGAATACATCAAAAGGCTTAAACGAAAAATGGTAACCCCATTTTGAGCGTAAATGATGAGTATGACCTATGATCAAGTGCTCTCACTTGACTCCTAAGTCAATATACTCTAACATAGGTGACTTTGTCACCGACCATCTCTAGATGAAGTTCTCGTGTGTCTCTCCATGCTTTTGTCTCTTGCATATTTGTTTCCCCTTTCAAAAAAACTTCATCTAGAACTTTTAGTTTCCTTTATTTCCTTTTTGTTCTGCATTTTCTGCATCCAATTCATTGCAAATCTTTCAGTAAATTCCTTGCATATCCTTGTGAGATCTTACTTGTCTAGTGAGCTGTGGTGACAAGTGGTTTCACTCTAATGAACTCGGTCACACCGGTTTGTTCTCTTCGGCCCAACCGAAATCTTTCGGTGCAACCGAAGCACACAACTCGGAGTCACCGATTCCACCACAGGAAAACCAACTTGCCACTTATTCCTGATTTCTGTTTGCTCCAGCTCCACTCAATGATTCTTGTCCTCTACCAGCATCATACTAGACATGTTGCTTTGCTCTATGACTCAAGGACCAACCCATTTGTATCACATGTCCAGAAGAGCCCTTCTTGGAAATTGATGTCAAAGGGGGAGAGAGAGATCACATCAAAGCTTAATCCTTCCTATAGGGGGAGAAAGAGAGAATACTCAGGGGGGAGAGTTTCTCAACTTGGAGAAAGTAAAATCATCAAAGACCCCAGATGCTTGGTGTTCAAGAGGAGAGATGTCACATGTCTTTAAGAGGGGAAAGACATGTTTGGTTGCTTGCTTTAGCTCAAGCTCTGTTGTTTCCTTTTTGTTGCTCTGATTTTCTGTTCCCTATCTTCTCCCAATATCCCATGCAGATTCAAGGGGAGCAAGACATCTAAGGGAAGGAAATCTATGATTTTATTGCATATGTTTACCTTTGGGGACATGTCTATATCCAATGTGGTACCTAGTACTCACTCTACATGTCATCCCAGTCTTGGTTCTCTTGTGGTTTCTCTTGCTTGCTCTGGTCAGTAGGTGTATCTGTGTTATTTAACCTTGTTTGCGTAGGTTCATCCCATCCTAAGCCAACTCAAGACCACAAGGTAAGTATATGCATCACAGTCATGTGAATGAGAAATTCTTGCTGATGTACATACTGTTTGCAAGAAGGACTCATGAGCATGAAGGTACATTTCTCACATTCACATCATTTGCTCTGATGCATATAGCCAAGATACATGTAACACATTGCTTACTCTGTCATGTTTACGCATTCACATGCTCCTATATTCAATATTCACATGATTGCATACATGTAGGGGGAGCCTATGCATGTTACATGTCTTTCCAAAGCTTTACTTGCTATTCTCTATATCTTCATCTAAAGCTTTGATGTATGTTGTCATCAATTACCAAAAAGGGGGAGACTGAAAGCACAAGTGCTCCTGGGTGGTTTTGGTAATTAATGTCAACATATCTCTTGTTGGACTAACACTTTTACCTAGTATGTTTCAGATAAGTTCAACAATGGAGTGGCATGGACTAGAGGATGTGGAACCCTTTCAAGATGCTAAAGACAAAGGATTGGCTCAAGCTTCAAGATCAAGACTCTACATTTTCTATTTTAGTGATCCAAGATCACATTGAGTCTATAGGAAAAGCCAATACTATCAAGAGGGGATGAGGTGTTGCTTAAGGGCTTGCTTGCTCAAAGTGCTTAGTGATATGCTCCAAAACCCTCAGCTACCTTCCCACATCCACATATGACCTAAACCCTCAACTACCTTCCCACATCCACATATGACCTAAACCAAAAGTCAAACTCGGCCCCACCGATTCTTTCTATCCGGCGCCACCGAGTTTCAAATGTCATAGCCACTGCCACAAACCCTAGCAAATCGGTTTCACCGATAGGGATCTCGGTCTCACCGAGATGGGATTGTAATCTCTCTGTGTATGTCCATTACCAAAATCGGTCTCAGCGAGTTTGAGCAATCGGTACTACCAAGATTATAATGCAAACCCTCTGGTTAGCTTATTACCAAAATCGGTCCCACCTAGTGTAACGCCCTCGATGCGGCTATATCTCCCACGTGTCGAGGCACGACTTAGAGGCATAGCCGCATTGAAAGCAATGTCGCAAGTCGGGAAATCATCACACATCCCATGTACATAAATAATATAAAGGGGAAGAACATAGTTGGCTTACACTCGCCACGTCACATCAAAGTACATAAATAACATCCATCATACAATTCACTCATGGCCTGACTACGGCGCCAAAATAGAAAAGACCCCCAACAAGCGACAAGGCCCTGAATCTAACCCCGATTGGGCACCACTACTGATCATCACGAAACGACACATAGTAATGCTGAGAGTCCTCGTCGTACTCCCACTTGAGCTCGAGCGCGCCATCTGGAGCTGTATCATCTGTCCCTGCATCTGGTGTAATAGTAATCTGTGAGCCACAGGGACTCAGCAATCTCGCACTCTCACGATCAAGACTATTTAAGCTTAATAGGTAGGAAAAGGGTAATGTATAAGTGGAGCTGCAGCAAGCGACTAGCATATATGGTGGCTAACTTATTCGCAAAAGAGACGAGAAGAGGGGCAAAGCACGAGTGAGAAACTAGAGAGCAACCTGCGTAACATAACTCCAACACCGTGTCCACTTCCCGGACTCCGCCGAGAAGAGGCCATCACGGCAACACACTCAGTTGATTCATTTTAATTAATTAAGGTTCAAGTTATCTACAACCGAACATTAACAAATTCCCATCTGCCCATAACCGCGGGCACGGCTTCTTCGAAAGATCAATCCCTACAGGGGGTCCCAACTTAGCCCATAACAAGCTCTCACGGTCAACGAAGGAATAGACCTCCACCCAGGACACACCGATCAGAACTCGGTATCCCGGTACAACAAGATGATTCGACAGGTTAAAACAAGTCCTAGCAACACCGCCCGAATGTGCCAACAAATCCCGATAGGAGCTGCACATATCTCTTTCTCAGGGCACACTCAGATTGTCTAAACTTCCGGTTAGCCAGCCCAGAGTTGCCCCTGGTAGGCCACCGGTGGCTGACGGTTTGGACCAACACTCAGAGGAGCACTAGCCCGGGGGGGTTTAAAAATAGATGACCCTCGGGCTCCGGAAACCCAAGGGAAAAAGGAGGTAGGTGGCAAATGGTAAAACCAATGTTGGGCATTGTTGGAAAAGCTTTAATGAAAGCGAACTATCAAGGGGTTCCCATTATAGCCCAACCGCGTAAGGGACGCAACAATCCGGGAAAATAACACCGATATGACGGAAACTAGGGCGGCAAGAGTGGAACAAAACACTAGGCGAGAGGCCGAGCCTTCCACCCTTTACCAAGTATATAGATGAATTAAGATAACATAGCAATATAATGATATCCCAACAAGTAAATAAAGGTTCCAACAAGGAACGGCTCCAATCTTCACCTGCAACTAACAACGCTATAAGAAGGGGCTGAGCAAAGCGGTAACATAGCCAATCAACGGTTTGCTAGGACAAAGGTGGGTTAGAGGCTCAATCATGGCAATTGGGAGGCTGACAAGAAAGTGGTAGGCATCGTAGCATTGGCAAAGCAAAAGAGCGAGCAAACTAGCATAGCAAAGATAGTAGTGATTTCGAGGGTATGATCATCTTGCCTGCACAGTTGTCAGAGTTGACTGGATCCTCAAAAGCAAACTCAACGGGCTCCTCTCCTCGTTAGCGAACTCGTCTCCCGGCTCTACCCAACAACACAAACAAGCAACAAGGATACAATGAACCACGTGCAAGGGCAACCAATAAGATGCAAAGATGATATGCTATGCGGGATGCAAAATGCAAGACGTGACAGGAAATGCATGAACCTGGCCTCAACTTGGAAAACCAAATGTGCCACTGGATAGAGGGGAAGAAATCCCCTGAAAACGATATAAAGATCATAGGAATCGGAGCTACGGTTCGGAAATGGCAAGCGTTTTACGAAACGAACCGATCTGCGATTTACAGCAAGTAGGCTCCTAAATGCAACGAAATGAACATGCTACAGCCACCAAACATGAAAACAAAATACATGTCAGGGATGTAC
The DNA here is from genome assembly GCF_003073215.2 of Triticum urartu. Lineage (NCBI taxonomy): Eukaryota > Viridiplantae > Streptophyta > Magnoliopsida > Poales > Poaceae > Triticum > Triticum urartu. Next base: position 17,069,788 of record NC_053025.1, read on the forward strand.
ACAAGATGCTTAACGAATCACTAGGACTGAGCCATAGGCAAATTCATCCATTAAGAGGTTCAAACAAGCATGGCAAAACTGAATAAGCAAAACATATTTCAGACTTAGTGAAATTAACACTAGTCTGAAATTTCAGGCCACGATGCTCTCTTCGGAGCAGCAAAACAACATGAAACGTAACCTGAACATGACAAGTAAGAGCATGGCATGGAGCTACTCAACAAGCTTAACAAAACACCCAAAGTGACCTGGTGCCAAAAGGGTTCACAAAATACTCTAGCGAGCACACGAACATAGATGAAACACAATCAGTTTTCAGACTTGGTGAAAACTGAGACATGCTGAAATTATAACTCACGGAGGCATGTAAACAAGCTCGATGCACTCACTACGGTGCAAGTCATGGAAAGGCAAGCATATATGCATAAATAAGGCACAAAATGCTAGCTAGACATGGCAAGAACAATGGCATAGCATGCATGGATCACTAGCAATAGCATCGGCAAAATCGCAAAAGAGTTCACGATCTGCCCAAATTAACAACGATGCAAAAGTTGAGCTCGATTGACTCAACCTAGGTTGCTCCAACATAACAAGTAAAGACATGGATGGATAGAGCATAACATAAATATCAAAACTCTCTTACTGATCATCCTCAAAAGAGGCACGGATCACTAGGAAACAAGCTGGACATATGGCATCATGAACTAAAACATCCCAGGCTTAGTGAAAAATCACTGTCCCTGAAATCAGCAATTTCAGGTACCCCTCTTTGCAAGCTTGCACAAGACACCACACACATCCTAAAAATTCATGGTTGGCACCTCTGGAAAGAAGACAAAATGCTTAACAATTCATCCCAAAGGGGCACAGGCATATCATGCACACAATAATCATGGCAAAAATGACAAAAGTCAATGATGAGCTAACGGATCTGCAATTTAACTCACGATGCCTCCTTCTACCAGCATTTTGGGCATCAAGATGACCTCAAATGCAAATGATGCAATGGAATGAAATGATGTACTCGTCGAGACGAAGATTTTGATATATCATATGTCCAAAACGGAGCTACGGATGCGGAGATATGGCAGGTCAAAGTTTGCATAAAAAATTAGGAGGAGAGGGGAAAAGTCAACCGTTAGGGTTTTTTGGATCTAGATCCGGATCCAGGTCACTGTAGCACGCACGCAGCCCGAGGATGGCCAGCCGGAGCTCTCGCCGGAGCTTGGAGAGGAGGAGGTCGGACGTGGGGAGGGGCTTGGCGCGCGGTGGAGGAGAGGCCGGGGCGCGCGCACGGCGAGGCAGCGCTGGGCGGTGGCCGGGCCGGACGGCGGGCGGCGACGCGCGCCGGTGGTTGCGGTGGCCGGCGGCGGTCGACGTCGAACGGGGCGGCGGCGGCTGGCGCCCGGCGTCGGGGAAGATGAAGGCGGGCGCGGGCGGCTCGGCTCCGGGCCTGGAGGGCCCCGCACGGGCCTGCAGGCCGGCGGCGTGGTCGGCGATGTGGGGCGCGGGGCGCGGCGAATCGGCGACTGCCACGTGGCGGCGGTGGCGGACCCGGACGCGTCCGGCTCCGTCCGGACGTGTCCGGCGGCGGCGGAGGGGATGTGTTTTTTTTTGGAGCTAGGGTTTGGGGGGAAGACGAGATTCAAGATGGAGGGGGTATATATAGGCATAAGTGGAGCTAGGAGAGTCCAAATGAGGTGCGGTTTTCGCCCACGCGATCGTGATCGAACGACCGAGACGATGGAGCAGAGTTTGGTGGGTTTTGGGCCAAATTGGAGGGGTGTTGGGCTGCAACACACACGAGGCCTTTTCGGTCCCTCGGTTAACCGTTGGAGTATCAAACGAAGTCCAAATGACCCGAAACTTGACAGGCGGTCTACCGGTAGTAAACCAAGGCCGCATGGCAAGTCTCGGTCCAATCCGTAAATGTTTAATCCCCACACACGAAAGAAAGCTAGAAATGGCCACCGGAGGAGAACGAAGCGCCGGAATGCAAAACGGACAACGGGGAAAAAGCTCGAATGCATGAGATGAACATGTATGCAAATGCAATGCACGTGATGACATGATATGAGATGCACGAAAACGAAAACAACACACGGAGACAAAGACCCGAACCCGAGAGATAAATATAACTTAATGCCGGAAACGGCAAGAGTTGGAGTACAAATTGGGAAAGTCGTATCTGGGCGTTACACCTAGTTTGTGTAATCGGTCTCACCGAGTTTGCCTGACCAACTCTCTGGTTAGCTTATTACCAAAATCGGTCCCACCGAGTTTGTGTAATCGGTCACACCAAGATTACGTTATGCCCTAACCCTAACCATATCGGTCCTACCGAGTTGCATCTCAGTCCCACCAAAAATCCTAACGGTCACTAGGTTTGCTGAATCGGTCCGACCGACTTTAACCATTTGGTCCTACCGAGTTTGGCAAATTGTGTGTAACGGTTAGATTTTGTGTGGAGGCTATATATACCCCTCCACCCACTCTTCATTCGTGGAGAGAGCCATCAGAACATACCTACACTTCCAATACACATTTTCTGAGAGAGAACCACCTACACTTGTGTTGAGGTCAAGATATTCCATTCCAACCATATGAATCTTGATCTCTAGCCTTCCACAAGTTGCTTTCCACTCAAATCCTCTTTCCACCAAATCCAAATCCTGTGAGAGAGAGTTGAGTGTTGGGGAGACTATCATTTGAAGCACAAGAGCAAGGAGTTCATCATCAACACACCATTTGTTACTTCTTGGAGATTGGTGTCTCCTAGATTGGCTAGGTGTCACTTGGGAGCCTCCAACAAGATTGTGGAGTTGAACCATGGAGTTTGTAAGGGCAAGGAGATCGCCTACTTCGTGAAGATCTACTGCTAGTGAGGCAAGTCCTTCGTGGGAGACGGCCGTGATGGAATAGACAAGGTTGCTTCTTCGTGGACCCTTCGTGGGTGGAGCCCTCCGTGGACTCGCGCAACCGTTACCCTCCGTGGGTTGATGTCTCCATCAACATGGATGTACGATAGCACCACCTATCGGAACCACGACAAAAACATCCGTGTCTCCAATTGCGTTTGAATACTCCAAACCCTTCTCTTTACATTCTTGCAAGTTGCATGCTTTACTTTCCGCTGCTCATATACTCATTGCATGCTTGCTTGATATGTATTGTGTTTGTTAAACTTGTGCTTAAACTCCACTTAAACTTAAGAATATTAAAAACTGCAACTTTTGGCACTTAGTGTCTAATCACCCCCCCTCTAGACACCTCTTCTCGATCCTTTCAATTGGTATCAGAGCTTTGGTCTCCATTGCCTTGGTTTAAACACCATTGGAGGAAGATGGATGTGTCTACTTTGGGGAGTCTTAGACATAGAGTGTCTTTTCTTGATGGAGAATATTTTCATGAGTGGAAAAATGAAATGCTTGAGATTTTCAATGAATATAATTTGAACAAGTACATTACTAGCCCTTGTGCACCTCATGTTGATCCTTTGCACCCTACCCTAGATGAATATATTGACATGATTCGCAATCTTAGAACTGTTGAGCTCATCATTAGAGGCTTGCCTAGAAACTTGATTAGATGTTTGCCTACTCTTAAGTGTGCCTACACCATATGGAAATTTCCTGAGGAACTCTTTCCAAATTACTCCTTGAAAGATCTAGACGAAATCCTCCATAAGTCTATTGCTTTGATTAAGATGAGTTCCAATGATCCCAAATTTGGTGACTGCTTAATTGAGCTTACTAATCTTACGAGTGCCAAAGGAGATGTTGGAATCATTAGCAATATCATTTCCAGAGCTATTAGAATTCATAAAGATAACTATAGAAATGATCATTTATCTAATGAATTGCCCTCTCTAGGAATTGATCAATCACAAGATGATGTTGAACATGAATACTCGGATGAGGATGAGGATGATGATGATGATGATAGTGACTATGATCTTGATGATGCAATGAGGCATTTTGGTCTTATGGAAAATCTTCGCGGCTACATGGCTGGAGGAAAGGAATGGGTCCTTGATAGTGGATGTACTGATCATATGACCGGAGATAAAGATATGTTTCGTGAGCTTGCTGAAAATGACGGCCCTCGAAAATATGTCACTTTTGGTGATAATTCAAAGGGTAAGGTGGTTGGCCTTGGTAAGGTGGCCATCTCACATGATAGCTCCATACAAAATGTCATGCTCGTTGAATCCCTTGGATACAATTTACTTTCAGTTTCTAGACTTGCGGATTTCGGTTTCAATGTCTTATTCACTGAAGTAGATTGCCAAGTGTTCCGTAGAGACAATCATAAAATGGTCTTTACCGGTATACGTAGAGGAGATCTTTACATTGTTGATTTCACTAAAAAGGCTCAACCTAGAACTTGCTTAATTACCAAATCTTCTAAAGGCTGGTTGTGGCATAGAAGACTAGGTCATGTTGGTATGCGAAATCTTTATAAGCTTATTAAAGGTGATCATATCCTTGGAATAAAAGATGTCATATTTGACAAGAATAGACTTTGTAGTGCTTGTCAAGCAGGGAAACAAGTTGGAGGAAGTCACCGCGCGAAGAACATCATGACCACAAGAAGACCACTCGAGCTACTTCACATGGATCTCTTTGGTCCAAATGCCTACAAGAGTCTCGGTGGTAACTCATTTGGTCTAGTCATAGTTGATGATTTTTCAAGATTTATGTGGGTGTTCTTTCTTGATGACAAATCGCAGGTCCAAAAGATCTTCAGAAACTTCGCTAGGAAGGCCCAAAATTAGTTTGACATGAAGATCAAGAAGGTTCGGAGCGACAACGGAACGGAGTTCAAGAACACAAATGTGGACACCTTTCTTGACGAAGAAGGGATTTCACACGAGTTCTCGGCTACGTACACACCTCAACAAAATGGAGTTGTTGAAAGCAAGAACCGGACTCTTATCGAGATGGCAAGAACTATGTTTGATGAGTACAAAACGCCAAAGCACTTTTGGGCGGAAGCGGTTGAGACAGCTTGTCATGCAACAAATCGCTTGTATCTTCACAAGCTACTCGGCAAGATGGCATACGAGCTCCTCACCGGTAACAAACCCCAAGTTGGATACTTTCGAGTATTCGGCTCAAAGTGCTACATTCTTGATAAGCATCATCGTTCTAAATTTGCTCCTAAATCTCATGAAGGTTTCCTACTTGGTTATGGCTCAAACTCTCACACTTACCGTGTCTACAACAATTTCACCCAAAAGGTTGAAGAGACGGTAGATGTGAAGTTTGATGAATCTAACGGCTCGCAAGTAGAGCAATTGCCAATTGATGTAGGAGACAAAGACCCTTCGGAAGCAATTCAAGACTTGTCCATTGGCAAGATTCATCCAACGGAAGTGAAGGAGAGTACCTCGTCCGTCCAAGTGGAAGCTTCTACCTCACGACAAGGTGAACCAAGAGTTGATATGGAAGCATCCACAACTGGGACACGCCAAGATGAAGAAAACGAGGAAGCGCACCAAGATGAACATCAACAACCCCTTTCTCCACCACGACAAGAGAACGACAACGTCAACAATAAAGAAGGCCAAGAAGAAGAGCAAGATGAAGAGGATGTTCCACCCCGACCCAAGCAAAAGCTTTCACGAGTTCGAGCAAGAATTGCTAAGGATCATCCCGTCGAGCAAATCTACAATGATATCCAAACCGGGAGAATCACTCGCTCTAAAACTCGTTTAGCTAACTTTTGTGAAAATTACTCATTCATCTCAAGCATTGAACCTATGAAGGTTGAAGAAGCATTGGAGGATCCGGACTGGATAAACGCTATGCATGAAGAGCTACACAACTTTGAGAGAAATCAAGTGTGGACATTGGTCGAGAAGCCCGACAACAACCACAACATCATTGGTACCAAATGGGTGTTTCGCAACAAGCAAGATGAAGATGGACAAGTGGTTCGCAACAAGGCACGTCTCGTCACCCAAGGCTACACACAAGTTGAAGGTATGGACTATGGTGAGACATATGCTCCCGTTGCTAGACTTGATTCCATTCGCATCTTACTTGCTTATGCTAATCACCATGATATCACCTTGTACCAAATGGACATTAAAAGTGCTTTTCTAAATGGCAAAATTGAGGAAGAAGTTTATGTTAAGCAACCTCCCAGCTTCGTCAATCCTAAGAAACCTAATCATGTTTACAAACTTCACAAAGCCCTTTATGGTCTTAAACAAGCTCCTAGAGCTTGGTATAAATGCTTGACCAAGTTCCTTATTGAAAAAAGGCTTTGAAATTGGTAAAATTGATTCTACTCTTTTTACTAAAAGAGTTAATGGAGAACTATTTGTGTGCCAAATTTATGTTGATGATATCATATTTGGTTCAACTAACCCTCATTTTAGTGAGAAGTTTGGAAAGCTAATGTCGGAGAAGTTTGAGATGTCTATGATGAGTGAACTCAAATTCTTTCTCGGTTTGCAAATCAAGCAAACTAAGGAAGGTACCTTTGTCTCTCAAACGAAGTACACCAAGGACTTATTCAAGAAGTTCAATATGCAAGAATGCAAAGGTATGACTACACCCATGCCTACTAGTGGACATCTTGATTTGACCAAAGATGGTGAACCGGTTGATCAAAAGGTTTATCGCTCTATGATTGGTTCATTGTTATATCTATGTGCCTCTCGTCCCGATATTATGCTAAGTGTGTGCATGTGTGCACGATATCAAGCTGCTCCTAAAGAGTGTCATCTTAAGGCTGTGAAAAGGATAGTGAGATGCCTAATCCATACACCAGATTTTGGCATTTGGTATCCCAAGAGGTCCCCTTTTGATCTTGTTGGCTACTCCGATTCGGACTATGCCGGAGACAAGGTTGATAGAAAATCCACTTCGGGTACTTGTCAATTCCTTGGTAGATCTCTTGTGTCTTGGTCTTCCAAGAAACAAAACTCGGTATCCTTATCCACCGCCGAAGCGTAATACATTGCCGCTGGTTCATGTTGTGCTCAATTACTTTGGATGACCCAAACTCCTAAAGATTATGGGATATATGTGAAACATGTTCCATTGCTATGTGACAATGAAAGTGCTATTAAGATTTCTCACAATCCCGTGCAACATTCTCGAACTAAGCATATTGAAGTTTGTCATCATTTCATTCGAGATCATGTTGCAAAAGGGGACATTAACTTTAAGCACGTTCGCACCGATAAGCAATTGGCGGATATATTCACTAAACCACTTGATGAGAAAGTGTTTTGCAGGTTGAGAGGTGAATTGAACATCATTGATGCTTCAAACTTGGAGTAGGAACTCCATTTGATACATGCGGGGCATGAGCCTATGACTAGTCCTCGATATTTCTCTTATGATGCTATTCATATGTCTTGGATATATTTGCACCTTGCATGTTATCTAACCCGTGTAGGTACTTGGTTGAATCTAAATCTATGAGATTGCAACTCACTCACATCTTGAGCAATCTCTACATCACCAAGTCTCTACACAATGGTGGTTGAAGACAAGGAAGCACAAAACCATTCAAACATATCCTTTGGCAAATTCTATGTTGAGTCTCATGATTGTCATTTTGGATACACAAGTGCTCTTCCTTGCAAAGCTAACCCATGTAGGTATATGAACTCAAACTCCAAGTGGTGCTCCCAACTCTTGATGAACTACATCAACCTTGAGCAACCCACACAAGTTCAACTACATGATCAAGATCAACACCACCACCCAAGGTATGTTATTCCATCTTAGAGAAGCTTTACTACAAGTCATGAGTCAAAGCAACTCGACAAGATGTGAATACATCAAAAGGCTTAAACGAAAAATGGTAACCCCATTTTGAGCGTAAATGATGAGTATGACCTATGATCAAGTGCTCTCACTTGACTCCTAAGTCAATATACTCTAACATAGGTGACTTTGTCACCGACCATCTCTAGATGAAGTTCTCGTGTGTCTCTCCATGCTTTTGTCTCTTGCATATTTGTTTCCCCTTTCAAAAAAACTTCATCTAGAACTTTTAGTTTCCTTTATTTCCTTTTTGTTCTGCATTTTCTGCATCCAATTCATTGCAAATCTTTCAGTAAATTCCTTGCATATCCTTGTGAGATCTTACTTGTCTAGTGAGCTGTGGTGACAAGTGGTTTCACTCTAATGAACTCGGTCACACCGGTTTGTTCTCTTCGGCCCAACCGAAATCTTTCGGTGCAACCGAAGCACACAACTCGGAGTCACCGATTCCACCACAGGAAAACCAACTTGCCACTTATTCCTGATTTCTGTTTGCTCCAGCTCCACTCAATGATTCTTGTCCTCTACCAGCATCATACTAGACATGTTGCTTTGCTCTATGACTCAAGGACCAACCCATTTGTATCACATGTCCAGAAGAGCCCTTCTTGGAAATTGATGTCAAAGGGGGAGAGAGAGATCACATCAAAGCTTAATCCTTCCTATAGGGGGAGAAAGAGAGAATACTCAGGGGGGAGAGTTTCTCAACTTGGAGAAAGTAAAATCATCAAAGACCCCAGATGCTTGGTGTTCAAGAGGAGAGATGTCACATGTCTTTAAGAGGGGAAAGACATGTTTGGTTGCTTGCTTTAGCTCAAGCTCTGTTGTTTCCTTTTTGTTGCTCTGATTTTCTGTTCCCTATCTTCTCCCAATATCCCATGCAGATTCAAGGGGAGCAAGACATCTAAGGGAAGGAAATCTATGATTTTATTGCATATGTTTACCTTTGGGGACATGTCTATATCCAATGTGGTACCTAGTACTCACTCTACATGTCATCCCAGTCTTGGTTCTCTTGTGGTTTCTCTTGCTTGCTCTGGTCAGTAGGTGTATCTGTGTTATTTAACCTTGTTTGCGTAGGTTCATCCCATCCTAAGCCAACTCAAGACCACAAGGTAAGTATATGCATCACAGTCATGTGAATGAGAAATTCTTGCTGATGTACATACTGTTTGCAAGAAGGACTCATGAGCATGAAGGTACATTTCTCACATTCACATCATTTGCTCTGATGCATATAGCCAAGATACATGTAACACATTGCTTACTCTGTCATGTTTACGCATTCACATGCTCCTATATTCAATATTCACATGATTGCATACATGTAGGGGGAGCCTATGCATGTTACATGTCTTTCCAAAGCTTTACTTGCTATTCTCTATATCTTCATCTAAAGCTTTGATGTATGTTGTCATCAATTACCAAAAAGGGGGAGACTGAAAGCACAAGTGCTCCTGGGTGGTTTTGGTAATTAATGTCAACATATCTCTTGTTGGACTAACACTTTTACCTAGTATGTTTCAGATAAGTTCAACAATGGAGTGGCATGGACTAGAGGATGTGGAACCCTTTCAAGATGCTAAAGACAAAGGATTGGCTCAAGCTTCAAGATCAAGACTCTACATTTTCTATTTTAGTGATCCAAGATCACATTGAGTCTATAGGAAAAGCCAATACTATCAAGAGGGGATGAGGTGTTGCTTAAGGGCTTGCTTGCTCAAAGTGCTTAGTGATATGCTCCAAAACCCTCAGCTACCTTCCCACATCCACATATGACCTAAACCAAAAGTCAAACTCGACCCCACCGATTCTTTCTATCCGGCGCCACTGAGTTTCAAATGTCATAGCCACTGCCACAAACCCTAGCAAATCGGTTTCACCGATAGGGATCTCGGTCTCACTGAGATGGGATTGTAATCTCTCTATGTATGTCCATTACCAAAATCGGTCTCACCGAGTTTGAGCAATCGGTACTACCGAGATTACACTGCAAACCCTCTGGTTAGCTTATTACCAAAATCGTTCCTGCCGAGTTTGTGTAATCGGTCTCACCAAGTTTGCCTGACCAACTCTCTGGTTAGCTTATTACCAAAATCGGTCCCACCGAGTTTGTGTAATCGGTCACACCGAGATTACGTTATGCCCTAACCCTAACCATATCGGTCCTACCGAGTTGCATCTCAGTCCCACCGAAAATCCTAACGGTCACTAGGTTTGCTGAATCAGTCCGACCGACTTTAACCATTCGGTCCCACCGAGTTTGGCAAATTGTGTGTAACGGTTAGATTTTGTGTGGAGGCTATATATACCCCTCCACCCACTCTTCATTCGTGGAGAGAGCCATCAGAACATACCTACACTTCCAATACACATTTTCTGAGAGAGAACCACCTACACTTGTGTTGAGGTCAAGATATTCCATTCCAACCATATGAATCTTGATCTCTAGTCTTCCACAAGTTGCTTTCCACTCAAATCTTCTTTCCACCAAATCCAAATCCTGTGAGAGAGAGTTGAGTGTTGGGGAGACTATCATTTGAAGCACAAGAGCAAGGAGTTCATCATCAACACACCATTTGTTACTTCTTGGAGAGTGGTGTCTCCTAGATTGGCTAGGTGTCACTTGGGAGCCTCCAACAAGATTGTGGAGTTGAACCAAGGAGTTTGTAAGGGCAAGGAGATCGCCTACTTCATGAAGATCTACCGCTAGTGAGGCAAGTCCTTCATGGGCGACGGCCGTGATGGAATAGACAAGGTTGCTTCTTCGTGGACCCTTCGTGGGTGGAGCCCTCCGTGGACTCGCGCAACCGTTACCCTCCGTGGGTTGAAGTCTCCATCAACGTGGATGTACGATAGCACCACCTATCGGAACCACGACAAAAACATCCGTGTCTCCAATTGCGTTTGAGTACTCCAAACCCTTCTCTTTACATTCTTGCAAGTTGCATGCTTTACTTTCCGCTGCTCATATACTCATTGCATGCTTGCTTGATATGTATTGTGTTTGTTAAACTTGTGCTTAAACTCCACTTAAACTTAAGAATATTAAAAACTGTAACTTTTGGCACTTAGTGTCTAATCACCCCCCCTCTAGACTCCTCTTCTCGATCCTTTCAGCATGCTACAGGAATCACAAACTTTAACACAAGTATTCTTTAAATTCACAACTACTCAACTAGCATGACTTCAATATTATCACCTCCATATCTCAAAACAATTATCATGCTTCAATGTTTTATTAGTATTCAACACACTCAAAAGAAAGTTTCACAAATCTTGAATACCAAGCATATTATTATTAAGCAAATTACCATGCTATTAAGAGACTCTCAAAATAATTTAAGTGAAGCATACCTGGCCAAACGGGCCGGCCCGGCATGGCACGGCCCGGCCCATCGTAATCGTGCCTGGCCCGGCACGGCCCGCCAGGGCACGATTACTATACGGGCCGTGTCGTGCCGGCCCGCGTGCTGCGCCCCCAGGCCCAGGCACGGCCCAGTTAGTAAACGGGCCGGCACGTTGGCCTGTTTAGCATGGTGAGCCGCGTATTTTTAGCCTGTTATTTGACGCACTGAGCGTTTTTAGCCTATTTTTACATGTTGGGCCATATATAGATGTATAAAAAAATAAAAAAATGTAATCGGGCTGTGCCGTGCCGGCCCGCGTGCCCAGCCTCCAGGCCCAAGCACGGCCCAGGGCATGCCGCGTGCCGGGCCCGGCCCGTTTAGACCATGCCGTGCCTGGCCCAAGGCGAGCCGTGCCGGCGTGCTCATGGGCCGGCCCGAAAAACCCGGCCCATTTGGCCAGCTATAAAGTGAAGCATGAGAGATCAATAGTTTCTTCAAAACAAATCCACCACCGTGCTCTAAAAGATCTAAGTGAAGCACATAGAGCAAAATTATAACGCTCAAAAGATATAAGTGAAGCACATAGAGCAAAACTACATAGCTCAAAAGATATAAGTGAAGCACATAGAGCAAAACTACTTAGCTCAAAAGATATAAGTGAAGCACATTGAGCAAAACTACTTAGCCCAAAAGATATAAGTGAAGCACATAGAGTATTGTATCAAATTTTAATTCATGTATGGCTCTCTCAAAAGGTGTGTACAGCAAGGATGATTGTGGCATACTAAGACATGAAGACACAAATAATACAAGATGCTCCAAGGAAAACACATATCATGTTGGTGAATAAAAATATAGCTCCAAGTAAATTACCGATGGAAGTGGACGAAAGAGGGGATGCCTTCCGGGGCATCCCCAAGCTTTGACTTCTTGGTGTCCTTGGATTATCTTGGGGGTGCCATGGGAATCCCCAAGATTATGCTCTTGCCACTCCTTGTTCCATAATCCATCAAAAGAATTCACCCAAAACTTGAAAACTTCACAACACAAAACTCAAAATAGAAAACTCATGAGCTCCGTTAGCGAAAGAAAACAAAATACCACTTCAAGGTACTGTAATGAACTCATGATTTATTTATATTGGTGTTAAACCTACTGTATTACAACTTCTCTATGGATTATAAACTATTTTACTAACCATAGATTCATCAAAATAAGCAAACAACACACGAAAAACAGAATCTCTCAAAAACAGAACAGTCTGTAGTAATCTGTAGCTAGCGCAAGATCTGGAACCCCAAAAATTCTAAAATAAATTGCTGGACGTGAGGAATTTATCTATTAATCATATGAAAAAGGAATTAACTAAATATCACTCTTCAAATAAAAATTACAGCAGTTCTCGTGAGCGCTAAAGTTTCTGTTTTTTACAGCAAGTTCAACAAGACTTTCCCCAAGTCTTCCCAACGGTTCTACTTGGCACAAACACTAATTAAACACAAAAAACACAACCAAAACAGAGGATAAATAATTTATTTATTACTAAGCAGGAGCAAAAAGCAAGGAATAAAAATAAAATTGGGTTGCCTCCCAACAAGCGCTATCGTTTAACGCCCCTAGCTAGGCATAAAAGCGAGGATAGATCTAGGTATTGCCATCTTTGGTAGGCAATTCTTTGATGAGGCATCTATTTCCCTTAGGAATTTCTTTCTTACTAGTGATTATCAAACTTTTAGGCACAAGATCGAAAAATTCATTTGTAGCAATTGGTTCCTTAATGATATCAAAAATATTGGGATGAATACTTATAGATTTAAGATCCTCAGTTTCCTTAGATGATTCATCCTTATATTTAGGAACATACACAAGCTTGGCAATTTTAGTAGGAGGACTTGGAGTATTCTTTACGGAATAAAAATCGGTTCCCAAGTTTGTGATGATACCCTCAAGTTTATCAATTCTAGTAGAATCTAAGTTTATCTTCTCATCAACTATGGGTTCCTTTTCCTTAATATTTTTCAAAGTCATTCCTACCTTAGATCTATATTGAGTAATTTGATTGTGGATCTTTTTATCTAGATTTTCAATTGATTCAATAGTAGCAACTTTATTTTCAATAATTTCAAGTCTTTGCATAATATGCTCCAAAGTTAACATGGTTCCATTAACCAAAAGAGGTGGTGAGCCAAATAAATCTAACATAGCATTATAAGAATCAAAAGTATGGCTACCCAAGAAGTTCCCTCTGGTAATGGTATCGAGGATATATCTATACCAAGGATTAACACCTACATAAAAATTGCGGAGAAGAACTAAGGTAGATTGCTTCCTGGTAGATCTATTTTGAGCATTGCAAATTCTATACCAAGCATCTTTTAGATTTTCTCCCTCCCTTTGTTTAAAATGTAGAACTTCACTCTCGGGAGACAACGGAGAAGATATGAGACTAGCCATGACGACAAGCAAAAAAACTAGCACACGAGCAAATAAGAGGCAAGCGGAAAGGAGAGGGAGGATAGAGAGAGAGGGCGAATAAAACGGCAAGGGTGAATTGGGGGGAGAGGAAAACGAGAGGCAAATGGCAAATAATGTAATGCGAGAGATAGGGATTGTGATGGGTACTTGGTATGTTGACTTTTTGCGTAGACTCCCCGGCAACGGCGCTCGAAATCCTTCTTGCTACGTCTTGAGCTTGCATTGGTTTTTCCCGAAGAGGAAGGGATGATGCAGCAGAGTAGCGTAAGTATTTCCCTCAGTTTTTGAGAACCAAGGTATCAATCTAGTAGGAGGCCACGCTCAAGTCCCTCGTACCTGCACAAAATGATAGCTACTCGCAAAAACGCGATTAGGGGTTGTCAATCCCTTCACGGTCACTTACGAGAGTGAGATCTGATAGATATAATATTTTTGGTATAAAGATGCAAAGTAAAAAGTAAAAGCAAAGTAAAAGGCAATGCAAGATTAAAGTGATGGAGATTGATATGATGAGAATAGACCCCGGGGCCATAGGTTTCACTAGTGGCTTCTCTCAAGAGCATAAGTATTCTACGGTGGGTGAACAAATTACTGTTGAGCAATTGACAGAACTGAGCATAGTTATGAGAATATCTAGGCATGATCATGTATATAGGCATCACGTCCGTGACAAGTAGACCGAAATGATTTTGCATCTACTACTATTACTCCACTCATCGACCGCTATCCAGCATGCATCTAGAGTATTAAGTTAAAAACAGAGTAACGCCTTAAGCAAGATGACATGATGTAGAGGGATAAATTCATGCAATATGAAATAAACCCCATCTTGTTATCCTCGATGGCAATGATACAATACATGCCTTGCTGCCCCTTCTGTCACTGGGAAAGGACACCGCAAGATCGAACCCAAAGCTAAGCACTTTTCCCATGGCAAGAACTACCAATCTAGTTGGCCAAACCAAACGGATAATTCGAAGAGACTTGCAAAGATAACCAATCATACATAAAAGAATTCAGAGAAGATTCAAACATTATTCATAGATAGACTTGATCATAAACCCACAATTCATCGCAATTCATCGGTCTCAACAAACACACCGCAAAAAGAAGATTACATCGAATAGATCTCCACAAGAGAGGGGGAGAGCTTTGTATTGAGATTCAAAAAGAGAGAAGAAGCCATCTAGCTACTAACTATGGACCCGAAGGTCTGAGGTAAACTACTCACACTTCATCGGAGGGTAGGATGATGTAGAAGCCCTCTGTGATGACGGCCCTCTTCTGGCGGAGCTCCGTAACAGGCCCCAAGATGGGATCTCATGGATACAGAAAGTTGCAACGGTGGAATTAGGGTTTTTGCTCCTGTTCCTGATCGTTTGGGGTACGTGTGTATATATAGGAGGAAGAAGTACGTCGGTGGAGCACCGAGGGGCCCACGAGGCAGGGGGCGCCCCCACCCTCGTGACCTCCTCTTTGACTCCCTGGAGTAGGGTCCAGTCTCCTGGAATCACGTTCGGTGAGAAAAATCACGTTCCCTGAAGATTTTTCTATTTGGACTCCGTTTGATATTTCTGTTTCTCCGAAACACTGAAATAGCAAAAAAACAGCATTCTGGGGCTGGGCCTGCAGTTAATAGGTTAGTCCCAAAAATATATAAAAGTGGAAAATAAAGGCCCAATATTAGGTCCAAAAACAGTAGATAATAATAGCATGGAGCAATCAAATTATAGATACGTTGGAGGACGTATCAGCCATCTTGATCTGATGATAACCTGAATAAGCATCTAGAAAACTCAAACGCGCGCAACCCGCCATAGCATCAATGATCTGATCAATACGGGGGAGGGAAAAAGGGTTAGCTGGATAAGCTTTGTTTAAATCGGTGTAATCCACACACATACGCCAGGTGTCGTTCTTTTTTAGTACAAGCACCGGGTTTGCCAACCACTCTGGGTGAAAGACTTCCACAATGAACCCGGCCGCTAAGAGCCGGGCCACCTCTTCTCCAATGGACTTGCGCCGTTTCTCGTTGAACCATCAGAGAAATTGCCTGACCGGCTTAAACTTTGGATCAATATTGAGAGTGTGCTCAGCGAGTTCTCTCGGGACACCCGGCATGTCGGAAGGTTTCCATGCAAAGATGCCCCGGTTCTCATGGATGAACTCGATGAGCGTGCTTTCCTATTTTGGATCCAAGTTGGCACTGATGAAAAACTGCTTGGATGAGTCCCCGGGCACAAAATCAACCATCTTGGTGTCATCAGCTGACTTGAATTTCAACACCAGCTCATGCTCCATTGTTGGCTTCTTTAAAGACGTCATGTCTGTCGGGTCAACATTATCCTTATAAAACTTTAACTCCTCTGTTGCACAATCAGACTCAGCATTGCAGCATCTCCTTCTTCACACTCCAGGGCTATTTTCCGGCTTCCATGTACTGTAATGGTGCCCTTATAACCCGACATCTTGAGCTGCAAGTACACATAACACGGCCGAGCCATGAACTTGGCGTAAGCCGGCCGTCCGAACAGAGCATGATATGGGCTTTTGATCTTAACCACCTCAAAGGTTAATTTCTCCGCTCTGGAATCATATTCATCCCCAAAGGCTACTTCCAGTTCAATCTTACCAACTGGGTATGCCGACTTGCCATGTACCACACCGTGAAAAATAGTGTTGGGTTGCTTAAGACTCTTATTAGTCAACCCCATCCGATGAAACGTCTCATAGTAGAGGATGTTGATGCTACTACCTCCATCCATAAGCACTTTAGTGAATTTATATCCACTGAGGGAGTCCTGGATTAGCGGGTGTCTGCATGGCCGGACTATACCTTCAGCCGGACTCCTAGACTATGAAAATACAAGATTGAAGACTTCGTCCCGTGTCCGGGAGGGACTTTTCCTTGCGTGGAAGCAAGCTTTGGCGATACGGATATGCAGATCTCCTACCATTCTAACCAACTCTATGTAAACCCTAACCCTATCCGTGTCTATATAAACCGGAGGGTTTTAGTCTGTAGGACAACACACACAACAACAATCATACATAGGCTAGCTTCTAGGGTTTAGCCTCTCCGATCTCGTGTAGATCTACTGTTGTACTACCCATATCATCAATATTAATCAAGCAGGACGTAGGGTTTTACCTCCATCGAGAGGGCCGAACCTGGGTAAACTTCATGTCCCTTGCCTCCTGTTACCCATCCGGCCTAGACGCACAGTTCGGGACCCCCATACCCGAGATCCGCCGGTTTTGACACCGACATTGGTGCTTTCATTGAGAGTTCCTCTGTGTCGTCGCCGTCAGGCTTGATGGTCCCACGATCATCGATAGTGATGCGGTCCAGGGTGAAACTTGTCTCCCTGGACAGAATCTCTGTCTTCGGCGGCTTTGCACGGGGCCAATTCACTTGGCCATCTGGAGCAGATCAAAAGCTATGCCCCTGCCATTAGGTCAGATTTGAAGTTTAAACTACACGGCTGACAATCCGCGGGACTTGAATCTCGGACGGATTCGAGCCACTGCCGAGCGCGCCGCACTGCCACGACGAGCATGATCTAGCTCTGCCGCCTAACAGTGCCCTGAAGGCCACACCCGCATCGGCTTCGACCCTTAATTCAGAGCAACCACGCCGATCGAGGATGGGTGGTTGGACGCCGCCTCGGGGGCTGCGATCCTAGTGGCGATCGAGCCGAACACCAGCCCCGCACTAAGCGATACTCATGATTCCAAGGAGCCGACTCCTCTCCGGACTCTGAACCATTCGCGCCTCTGCCAATCGAATCGATTGGACGCCGATCATGGAGTTTACTGCGCGGACGTCTTTCAGCACTCGCCCTTTGGTGATATTATAAAATCACTAAAGTCTCTCTCTTTATCAGGAGAGCCCTGGTCGGACTACGGTCAGCGACATTGGGATGCGGACGATGAAGAAATTCAAAGCCCACCCACCACCCACTTTGTAGCCACTATCGACGATTTAACCGACATGCTCGACTTCGACTCCACGGACATCGACGGTATGGACGCGGATGAAGGAGACGATGAAGAACCAGCGCCTATTGGGCCCTGGAATGGCACCTCGTCATATGACGTATACATGGTGGATGCACCAAAAGATGACAACGAGGAGCAGAAGGACGCACTGAAGGCTTGTTCCCTCGAAAAGCAGTCAAAGCGGCGACGCAAGCGCCGCCCCAAATCCTGCCTCGACAGAAATAGCGATCACACAGACCCAGTGCTGGAGCAGGGCGAACCACTGCCGGACAACGGCAATCCGGATAATCAAACCGAACAAACAAATCCTATCAAGGATAATGATCCGGACGACATAACACCGGACAGACACCCGGAGCAGCAGACTGCCCGTAAAAGGCTTGTTGCCACCGCAAGGAGCCTGAAAAAGCAGAAGCAAAGACTCAAGGCCGCGCAAGACACACTCCAAATCAGATGGAGTAAAATACTCAACACTGCAGCAAGGTACGGCGACAATCGCCCCTCCAAGAGCTACCCAAAGCGGAAGCTGCTACCCGAATTTGATGAGGAGGCCTCAGAACCCCCACAACCAAATATCAAAGCAGCCACCGGGTCGGATAGACGACCCCTCTACCAACACAGAGCGGCATACAACGCCGTTCACAATACAATACGCGACCCATGCGAGGGCTCGCACCCAAAGGACGGCGCAACCAGATCCATCTATGGACCACGCAAGCGCGCCCCAGCATACAATGCAACACAGCAAACATCCGAACAACGCGGTACACCCAGCTACAGGGGTGCCGCACACCCCCTATGTTTCACCGATGAGGTGCTGGACCACGAATTTCCAGAGGGATTCAAGCCCATAAACATAGAGGCATACGACGGAACAACAGACCCTGGGGTCTGGATTGAGGACTACATCCTTCATATCCATATGGCTCGAGGAGATGATCTCCACGCCATCAAGTACCTACCCCTCAAGCTCAAAGGGCCAGCTCGTCACTGGCTCAAAGGCCTCCCCAAAAGCTCCATTGGAAGTTTGGAAGAGCTCGAAGACGCCTTTCGGGCAAATTTTCAAGGGACTTATGTCCGACCCCCGGATGCGGACGATTTGAGTCATATAACTCAACAGCCCGGAGAGTCAGCCCGAAAGCTTTAGAACAGGTTTCTTACTAAAAAGAACCAGATTGTCGACTGTCCGGACGCTAAAGCCTTGGCAGCTTTCAAGCATAGCGTCCGTGACGAATGGCTCAACAGACACCTAGGCCAAAATAAGCCGAGAACGATGGCCGCATTAACGAACCTCATGACCCGCTTTTGCGCGGGTGAGGACAGCTGGCTAGCCATATGCAGCACCAGCGACCCTAGTACATCTGAAGTTAGAGATGGAAACGGGAAATCATGGCGCAACAGCAATAAAAAACGCCAGAATAAAGAAGACGGCACGAAGGGCACGACAGTAAATGCCGGATTCAAAAGCTCTCGGCCAGGTCAAAAGCCGCCCCCTAAAGGCACCAGGGATGAACTGCCCAGCCTCAACAAAATTCTGGACCAAGTATCTCAGATCCATAGTACCCCTGGTAAACCTGCTAATCATACCCATAGAGAATGTTGGGTCTTCAAGCAGTCCGGCAAGCTCAACGCCGTACATAAGGGGGAGGATACACCAAGTGAAGACGAGGACGTGCCTCCCAAGCAAGAAACGGCGGAACAAAAGAAATTTCCACCAGAAATCAAAACAGTAAATGTGTTACATGTGTCAAGGGAAAAAACAACACGGCTCTCCCAGGAAAATATACCCAAGTGCCTGTCACCACGAAGCCTGCCACTGGTCGTCTCAACCGATCACTTTCGACCATCGCGATTACTCAGCAAGTATCCGACACGCAGGATGGGCTGCCCTGGTATTAGACCCAGTAATTGTCGGATATCACTTCACACGAGTCTTGGTGGACGGCGGCAGCAGCCTAAACTTAATATATCAGGATACAATCCGCGGGATGGGGTTAGACCCAACACAAATTCGCCATAGCAATACTACCTTTAAAGGAGTAACGCCAGGCCCAGGGGCTCGTTGTACGGGCTCCCTCCTACTACAGGTTATATTCGGCTCTCCCGATAACTTCCGTCACGAGCATTTAACCTTCCACATCGCTCCGTTTCAAAGTGGCTATCAAGCACTGCTCGGACGCGAAGCTTTCGCTCGCTTTAATGCAATACCACACTACCTCCCTCACACTCAAGATGCCCGGTCCACGTGGCATCATTTCAGTGAACGGAAATATCAAGCGATCTCTGCGCCGAAGAGAGTGCGGCTGCTGTGGCAGCCGCACACTAAAGGCGCCCGGACCAGTGAAAGCATCCAAATAGGTCGTTCCAGTCCGACGCCGCTATTTATACCGAATAAGTGGTCACACCCCTATTTGTCAATACAAGGGGCTCAACGCGCGCAGACAAGTGGCAATTTCTTATCATCTTGAATTATACATGGTTTCTTTAAAAACTATCCTTTTTGTATGACAACTTTTTCACTTAACTTCCTCTCTTTTACAGACGATCATCGTGCTACACCCGTCCAGGATACGGCACAATGGAGACACAGGCGCAGACGTGCAGCAGGGACCCGCTCCAAGGATTCTTTTTAGATTAAGACCCTGCATAAACCTTTTTTTACTGTCTCTTGTTGACACATATCCACTGTTGAGAAGGATGCTGACGTCTTGGCATGTGGCCACGCCAGAACAATGCACGTACCTGGACACAAGGGGCTTCTTACAAAGGCCATTATTTAGGCCCGGTTTATACCACAAAGACCGAATACCTTAGGGAGTGTTCGGCGTCGCGAGTTTGGCCCTATATGCATCAGCTCCGAATCATTGTCTTTGGTCAAATGTTGGGTTTGCCCGGCTCCTGTGTTTTGGTGCCTTACGTTCTGCTTTACCGGCTAAGGTAGCACCAGGAGAACTACTGCGATTGTGCCCTGGTTCATCCGGACGAGCACCTCAGTAGAGAAAGCCGAAAACTGACTATCATGATATAGTGCGAGACTGGTCAACCACTCGATGACCTGTGGGAATGTTAGAATTCCTCCGCCTTAACGAAGGGCCATTTTCCGGCCAGGCATGTACGCACCCCGGAACCGGGAGAGTGCGGAGCCACCAGGGGCTATCTAGTAGACCCACTGTCAAAATCCTATGGCTAAGTGAAAGTGCTAAAGCATTATAGTCCGGTTGCCTCGCTTGCTCCGCTATCACCTCCTTAATAGGACCAAGACGTTGGGTTAAGTGTGAACGCGTGTTTTTGCGAGCACCTCCGCATTATATGCGGGGGGGTTGAAGCCGACGACTGCAATCTTTCAGGTTATACACATGTATACATAAACGGCCGCCTAGGAGGCATCATATTACTTTCAGGCAAAAGTATGAAAATAGCCTTATAAAAATTTATAAAAGCATTTCTCTTACAATGAGATTACATATCACTCAAACATAATATTTTTTGAGCACTGGGTCTCTATCAAACGGGCACCCTCAAGAACTTCTTCAAAGTAGTGCTCAGCAGCCTTTCGACCTATAGCTGAATCCCGCGCTGCAACATTGGTAGCATCCATCTCCGCCCAGTATGCCTTAACACGGGCAAAGGCCATCCGTGCGCCCTCTATGCACGCCGACCTCTTCATCACATTAATGCGCAGCACCACGGCAAGGAACTGCTGCACCAAGCTGAAATAGCTGTTCGGTTTTGACCTTTCCGGCCATAGCTGATCAACAACAGACCTCATGGAGAGTATGGAGAGTCCGGACAACCTATTTAGTTCGGCCCATTCAGCTAATTGATCAATCAATGAAAGTGGACGCTCGGGAGAATGGAATTGTCTCCAAAACAGCTGGTCTACTTCACGGTCCGTCTGACCCTGGAAGTACTTGGCATACCGTGGATCTCCGAACTCCACAGCCGATCCAAAGGGGCATACCGTGGATCTCCGAACTTCCTCCGCAACATAAAGGATTTCCCAGCTACAATATCCCCGGCTTCCCGCAGCTCCTCCTTCTTTGCCCTCATAGCAGAACGGAGGTCTTTTCTCATCGCAGCAGCCTTCTCAAGGTCCGATGCCTTCGCTTGGTTTTCCTTTTCAAGAACCTGGCAACGGTCGGCGGCGGCTTTTAATTTTATGGCCATCTTGGCCATCTTGTCTCGGCTCTTGCCATGCGCGGCCTTCTCGGCTTGCATCTCTTCGGCCGCCTTCAAAGCAGCCGCATTACCCAACCTCGCTTGTTCCTTGGCTCCATCTGTAGTCACAACATATTAAAGATGCTGGCATCATACTGCTCTTCCTATTGTGGCGTTTACCAGATAATGACACTTACCATGTGCCTCGTCAAGCCTTTTGTTAACAAGCTCGATGTCGGTGTCTGCCGCATCCAACTGCTGTTCTAAATGGGCAAACTCGCTAGTCCGGCTAGCCACCGGAGCTTCCATCACCTACACATAGAGGCAGTATGGTTATTACCTGGGAATATGATCCTCTGTTCGTCGTCGTTTCCGACGACAACCAGAGTCTCAGGGGCTACTATCTACACAGGGCACACCTAGCATGTGCAGGACTATCATACATTCTTTTACGTACCTCAAAGCCTGTCAGTAGACTCATAAAAGCTTCATGCAATCCGCTTTCACCGGATGATATTCTCTCCATCACCGTATTCATCAGCACACGGTGTTCATCTGAGATGGCCGCTCGCCCCACCAAATCCCTTAGAACATTCGATCGCACACTAGACGGTGCCGGACTCTTTTGTCTGCTCTCTTCGGGAGCCGGACACTGGGAGCTTCAGGGGTCAATGGGATTATCTTCTGGCCTCACCGGACTCGGAGAGGCCCTCCGCAACGACACTTCAGGGTCGCCCACTTCCGGAGCGGAGGAGTCCGGAGGAGGCGTTTCGCTCTCCATCATCTCTGGAAGAAGATCCCCCGAAGACGAGCTCATTTGAGAGGGGCTAAGGCCCGAACTACAAAAATATATGCGGTGGTTATCTTCTCAGAAGAAAAAGATGGCATATCTGTACTATTAAAGTATTTCGGGTCACTTACGACTCGCGGGAGAATTGACCCCCCCCCCCCGCGCGGACTTTGTGCGGCAACGGCGCCCCCCAAGGTAGGACCCTCTGTGGGAGACTTCTTCTCCCGTTTGGAAGCTTTGGCTTCCGAATCCCCGGGCGCAGTCCTTTTCCTCTTCTAGTCGTCTTCCTTCATGGAGACGCTCGCTCCCTCAGCTAGAATGGGCATTGTTGGGGGCCCGCGTCCGCCCGCATTATCCTCCATAGTATCTTCCTTCAAGGGCTCCGGGCAAGGTGTGAAGGAAATATGCCCTAGAGGCAATAATAAAGTTATTATTTATTTCCTTATATCATGATAAATGTTTATTATTCATGCTAGAATTGTATTAACCGGAAACATAATACATGTGTGAATACATAGACAAACAGAGTGTCACTAGTACGCCTCTACTTGACTAGCTCGGTAATCAAAGATGGTTATGTTTCCTAACCATGAACAAAAGAGTTGTTATTTGATTAACGGGATCACATAATTAGAAGAATGATATGATTGACATGACCCATTCCATTAGCTTAGCACCCGATCGTTTAGTATGTTGCTATTGCTTTCTTCATGACTTATACATGTTCCTATGACTATGAGATTATGCAACTCCCGTTTGCCGGAGGAACACTTTGTGTGCTACCAAACGTCACAGCGTAACTCTGTGATTATAAAGGAGCTCTACAGGTGTCTCCAAAGGTAAATGTTGGGTTGGCGCATTTCGAGATTAGGATTTGTCACTCCGATTGTCGGAGAGGTATCTCTGGGCCCTCTCGGTATTGCACATCACATAAGCCTTGCAAGCATTGCAACTAATGAGTTAGTTGCGAGATGATGTATTACGAAATGAGTAAAGAGACTTACCGGTAACGAGATTGAACTAGGTCTTGAGATACCGACGATCGAATCTCGGGCAAGTAACATACCGATGACAAAGGGAACAATGTATGTTTTTATGCGGTCTGACCGATAAAGATCTTCGTAGAATATGTAGGAGCCAATATGAGCATCCAAGTTCCGCTATTAGTTATTGACCGGAGACATGTCTCGGTCATGTCTACATTGTTCTCGAACCCGTAGGGTCCGCACGCTTAAGGTTTCGATGACAGTTATATTATGAGTTTATGAGTTTTGATGTACCGAACTTAGTTCGGAGTCCCAGATGTGATCACAGACATAACGAGGAGTCTCGAAATGGTCGAGACATAAAGATTGATATATTGTACAGCTATATTCGGACACCGGAAGTGTTCCGGGTGATTTCAGAGAAAACCGGAGTACCGGAGGGTTACCGGAACCCCCCCCCCCCCCGGGAGAAGTAATGGGCCATATGGGCCTTAGTGGTGAAAGAGAAGGGCAGCCAGGGTGGGCCGCGCGCCTCCTCCCCCCTGGTCCGAATTGGACTAGGAGAGGGGGGGCGGCGCCCCCCTTTCCTTCTCCTTCCCCACTTCCTTCCCCCTCCTAGTAGGAGTCCTACTCCTACTAGGAGGAGGACTCCTCCTTGGCGCGCCTATAGGGCCGGGCGGCCTCCTCCCCTTGCTCCATTATATACGGGGGCAGGGGGCACCCCTAAACACACTAGTTGATCCACGTGATCGTTTTCTTAGCCGTGTGCGGTGCCCCCTTCCACCATAATCCTCGATAATATTGTAGCGGTGCTTAGGCGAAGCCCTGCGACGGTAGAACATCAAGATCGTCACCACGCCGTCGTGCTGACGGAACTCTTCCCCGACACTTTGCTGGATCGGAGTCCGGGGATCGTCATCGAGCTGAACGTGTGCTAGAACTCGGAGGTGACGTAGTTTCGGTGCTTGATCGGTCAGGCCGTGAAGACGTACGACTACATCAACCGCGTTGTCATAACGCTTCCGCTTTCGGTCTACGAGGGTACGTAGACAACACTCTCCCCTCTTGTTGCTATGCATCACCATGATCTTGCGTGTGCGTAGGAAAATTTTGAAATTACTACGTTCCACAACAGTGGCATCCGAGCCTAGGTTTTATGTGTTGATGTTGTGCACGAGTAGAACAGAAGTGAGTTGTGGGCGATATAAGTCATACTGCTTACCAGCATGTCATACTTTGGTTCAGCGGTATTGTTGGATGAAGCGGCCTGGACCGACATTACGCGTACGCTTACGCGAGACTGGTTCTACCGACGTGCTTTGCACACAGGTGGCTGGCGGGTGTCAGTTTCTCCAACTTTAGTTGAACCGAGTGTGGCTACGCCCGGTCCTTGCGAAGGTTAAAACAGCACCAACTTTACAAACTATCATTGTGGTTTTTGATGCGTAGGTAAGATTGGTTCTTGCTTAAGTGCGTAGCAGCCACGTAAAAATTGCAACAACAAAGTAGAGGACGTCTAACTTGTTTTTGCAGGGCATGTTGTGATGTGATATGGTCAAGACATGATGAGATATTAGTTGTTGTATGAGATGATCATGTTTTGTTGAAGTTATCGGCAACTGGCAAAAGCCTTATGGTTATCTCTCTATTGCATAAGATGCAAGCGCCAAATGATTGCTTTACTTTATCGCCATGCGATAGCAATAGTTGCAAGAGCAATTGTTGGTGAGACAACCATGTGACGACACATTGATATAGATCAAGATGATGGAGATCATGGTGTCATGCTGGTGATGATAGAGATCATGACAGTACTTTGGAGATGGAGATCAAAGGCGCAAGATGATGATGGCCATATCATGTCACATATATTTTGATTGCATATGATGTTTATATTTTTATACATGTTATTTTGCTTAGTTTGACGGTAGCATTTTAAGATGATCTCTCACTAATTATCAAGAAGTGTTCTCCCTGAGTATGCACCGTTGCGAAAGTTCTTCGTGCTAAGACACCACGTGATGATCGGGTGTGATAGGCTCTACGTTCAAATACAACGGGTGCAAAACAGTTGCACGCGCGGAATACTCAGGTTATACTTGACGAGCCAAGCATATACAGATATGGCCTCGGAACACGGAGACCGAAAGGTCGAGCGTGAATCATATAGTAGATATGATCAACACAGTGATGTTCACCACTGAAACTACTCCATCTCACGTGATGATCGGACATGGTTTAGTTGATTTGGATCACGTGATCACTTAGAAGATTAGAGGGATGTCTTTCTAAGTGGGAGTTCTTAAGTAATATGATTAATTGAACTTTAAATTTATGATGAACTTAGTCCTGGTAGTATTTTGCAAATTATGTTGTAGATCAATAGCTCGGGTTGTTGCTTCCCTGTGTTTATTTTGATATGTTCCTAGAGAAAATTGTGTTGAAAAATGTTAGTAGCAATGATGCGGATTGGATCCGTGATCTGAGGTTTATCCTCATTGCTGCATAGAAAAATTATGTCCTTGATGCACCGCTAGGTGACAGACCTATTACAGGAGCAGATGCAGACATTATGAATGTTTGGCTAGCTCAATATGATGACTACTTGATAGTTTAGTGCACCATGCTTAACGGCTTAGAATCAGGACTTCAAAGACGTTTTGAACGTCATGGAACATATGAGATGTTCCATGAGTTGAAGTTAATATTTCAAGCAAAAACCCGAGTTGAGAGATATGAAGTTTCCAACAAGTTCTATAGCTAAAAGATGGAGGAGAATCGCTCAACTAGTGAGCATGTGCTCAGATTGTCTGGGTACTACAATTGCTTGAATCAAGTGGGAGTTAATCTTCTAGATAAAATAGTGATTAACAGAATTCTCTAGTCACCATCACCAAGTTAGTAGAACTTCGTGATGAACTATGATATGCAAGGGATAACGGAAACGATTCCCAAGCTCTTCGTAATGCTGAAATTGACAAAGGTAGAAATCGAGAAAAACATCAAGTTTTGATGGTAGACAAGACCACTAGTTTCAAGAAAAGGGCAGAGGGAAGAAGGGGAACTTCAAGAAGAATAGCAAGCAAGTTGCTGCTCAAGTGAAGAAGCCCAAGTCTGGTCCTAAGCCTGAGACTAAGTGCTTCTACTGCAAAGGGACTGGTCACTGGAAGCGGAACTACCCCAAGTGATTGGCGGATAAGAAGGATGGCAAAGTGAACATAAGTATATTTGATATACGTGTTATTGATGTGTACTTTACTAGTGTTTATAGCAACCCCTCAGTATTTGATACCTGTTCAGTTGCTAAGATTAGTAACTCGAAACGGGAGTTGCAGAATAAACAGAAACTAGTTAAGGGTGAAGTGACGATGTGTGTTGGAAGTGGTTCCAAGATTGATATGATCGTCATCGCACACTCCCTATAATTTCGGGATTAGTGTCGAACCTAAATAAGTGTTATTTGGTGTTTGCGTTGAGCATGAATATGATTTGATCATGTTTATTGTAATACGGTTATTCATTTAAGTAAGAGAATAGTTGTTCTGTTTACATGAATAAAACCTTATATGGTTACACACCCAATGAAAATAGTTCGTTGGATCTCGATCGTAGTGATACACATAACCATAATATTGAAACCAAAAGATGCAAAGTTAATAATGATAGTGCAACTTATTTGTGGCACTGCCGTTTAGGTCATATTGGTGTAAAGCGCATGAAGAAACTCCATGCTGATGGGCTTTTGGAATCACTTGATTATGAATCAGTTGATGCTTGTGAACCATGCCTCATGGGCAAGATGACTAAGACTCTGTTCTTCGGAACAATGGAGTGAGCAACAGATTTGTTGGAAATCATACATACTGATGTATGTGGTCCGATGAATATTGAGGCTCGCGACAGGTATCATTATTTTCTGATCTTCACAGATGATTTGAGCAGATATGAGTATATCTACTTGATGAAACAGAAGTCTGAAACATTTCAAAAGTTTAAAGAATTTCAGAGTGAAGTGAAAAATCATCGTAACAAGAAAATAAAGTTTCTACGATCTGGTCATAGAGAAGAGTATTTGAGTTACGAGTTTGGCCTTCAGTTAAAAACAATGTGAAATAGTTTCACTACTCACGCCACCTGGAACACCACAATGTAATGGTGTGTCCGAACGTCATAACCGTGCTTTATTAGATATGGTGCGATCTGTGATGTCTCTTACCGATCTACCACTATCGTTTTGGGGTTATGCATTAGAGACAGCTGCATTCACGTTAAATAGGGCACCATCTAAATCCGTTGAAACGACACCGTATGAACTATGGTTTGGCAAGAAACCTAAGCTGTCGTTTCTTAAAGTTTGAGGTTGCAATGCTTATGTGAAAAAGTTTCAACCTGATAAGCTCAAACCCAAATCGAAGAAGTGCGTCTTCATAGGATACCCAAAAGAAAATATTGGGTACACCTTCTATCACAGATCCGAAGGCAAGATATTCATTGCTTTGAATGGATCCTTTCTAGAGATGGAATTTCTCTCGAAAGAAGTGAGTGGGAGGAAAGTAGAACTTGATGAGGTAACTGTACCTGCTCCCTTATTGGAAAGTAGTTCATCACGGAAATCTGTTCCTGTGACTACTAGACTGATTAGTGAGGAAGCTAATGATGATGATCATGTAACTTCAGATCAAGTTACTACCGAACCTCGTAGGTAAAACCAGAGTGGGATCCGCACCAGAGTGGTACCGTAATCCAGTTCTGGAGGTCATGTTACTTGACCATGACGAGCCTACGAACTATGAGGAAGCGATGATGAGCCCAGATTCCGCGAAATGGCTTGAGGCCATGAAATCTGAGATGAGATCCATGTATGAGAACAAAGTATGGACTTTGATTGACATACCCAATGATCGGCGAGCCATTGAGATCAAATGGATCTTCCAGAGGAAGACGGACGCTGATAGTAGTGTTACTATCTACAAAGCTAGAATTGTCGCAAAAAGGTTTTCGACAAGTTCAAGGTGTTGACTACGATGAAATTTTCTCACTCATAGCGATGCTTAAGTCTGTCCGAATCATGTTAGCAATTGCCGCATTTTATGAAATCTGGCAAATGGATAAAAAAACTGCATTCCTTAATGGATTTATTGTATATGATGCAATCAGAAGGTTTTGTCAATCCTAAAGGTGCTAACAAAATGTGCAAGCTCCAGCGATGCATCTATGGACTGGTGCAAGCATCTTGGAGTTAGAATATGCGCTTTGATGAGATGATCAAAGCATATAGTTTTATACAGACTTGCGGTGAAGCCTGTATTTACAAGAAAGTGAGTGGGAGCACTACAACATTTTGATAAGTATATGTGAATGACATATTGTTGATCAGAAATAATGTAGAATTATTCTACAAAGCATAAAGGAGTGTTTTGAAAGAAGTTTTTCAAAGAAAGACCTCGGTGAAGCTGCTTACATATTAAGCATCAAGATCTATAGAGATAGATCAAGACGCTTGATAAGATTTTTCAATGAGTACATACCTTGACAATATTTTGAAGTAGTTCAAAAATGGAACAGTCAAAGAAAGAGTTCTTGGCTGTGTTACAAGGTGTGAAATTGAGTAAGACTCAAAACCCGACCACGACAGAAGATAGAAAGAGAATGAGTACATACCTTCGCCACCGCCTCGTCCCGCTTCGTTGCCGCGGCAGAGGCCCTCGTCTTCTTCGGCCGGCTGCCGAAGAGAGGAAGCGCGGCCCGGCGCTTCGACGTCCCACCACCGGCAGCCGGCGCGCTGGACGAGCCCGCGCTGTGACGGTCGGCTGGCGGCTGGCGGCGCGGGACTTCTTCGGCATCGGCGTCATCCGGCCAGTCGTCAAAACTGGCCGAGAGCCCCGTGCCTCCGGGCTCGGCGACGTCCCCCGTGGCGGCGTCCTCCATGGCGGCCGCCCCCAGATCCGGGTCGTCAACATCATCTGCCACACGGTCGGGGGCATACCGGCGTTCGACTCCTGCCGCCCTGGCTGGCGGCGGAAGAAGAGGGTTCTGATAAGAAGGAACCACCTAGTCAGAAGCCGGCAGGCATAAAGCCGGCTGACGACAGAAAAAAGATAGAAAGAAAGACTTACCACGGGCGGTGGACGGGCGCGAGAATATGGTGCCTTGCCGTATTGCCAGTCGTCGGCGAGCTTAAGGTTGGCAATGTAGTTTACCATAAGCGCGACTTCAGCATGGGGCATGTCCCATGTGCTCAACCGGCACGGGTCGAAGCGGCCGCTCATCTGGCTCAGCATGTGGGGCCGGCTCTGAAGGGGGAGGATCCGGCGCTCGACGAAGGCGGCCACCAAGTCGGCTCCGCGCAGGCCTTCCGACTGGATCATTACCCGAAGCCGGGCAATGGCGGCGTTCCCAGCCGGTGACAAGGACTTGGATCTGAAGCCCCAGGACGGCTGCCTCCCAGCCGGCGGGCCGGCTACGTAAGTCGGCAGATTAACGTGGTCTCCTTGCGGGACGATGTTCTTGACGTAGAAGTATGATTTTTACCAGAGCTTCACCGATTGGATTGAAGGGATATGCGTGAAGGGGTTGTTCTCGCCTGACCTCTTCATCGCGATGAAGGCCCCGCAAGGGGCGGGCATGCCGGCGATGACGGTGCTGAGCTTGTTCTGGAAGAGCTCCGCCCAAAGCTCCAGTGTGGGCAGCACTCCCAAGAAGCCTTCACAGAGGGCGACGAAGGCCGATGGCAGCATCACCGCGTTGGGCGTGAGGTGATGCGGCTGGAGGTGGTGGAAGTCGAGGAAGGAACGCATGAACCCACTCGCCGGCAGGCCGAAGCCACGGAAGAAGTGCGCCCGGAAGACGACGAGATTTCCGCCTCCGGCGCCAGACGAGCCTGCACGAGGTTAGCGGCGCGCAGGCGCCGGGTCCGGCGAAGGAACTCTATGTGCTCGTCGTGGACGTTGGAGCCGTCCCACGAGCTCGATAGCGCCATGGACATGGAGGCGTGGGGAGGCTGCGACGGGAAGTTGCGCCGGGCGCGAGAGGAAGAAGAAAGGAAAGGAGAACAAGGAGGGACGGGGAGCGGGGGAGCGAGCAATCCTTTGTCTCTCCCCCTCCCTCTCCTACTTGTATGCTCGTGCGCCGGAGCCAAGGAGGCGCGGCGCGGGGGGTCGTGGGGATCGATCGAGCCCACTTCCCCCACGCCCCGCGTTTATTGCGCACTATAGACACGAAGAAACGGCCGCGGGAAGGCGAGCAGTCCCCTCGGGCCACAGAAGATCTGCGCCCGGGCCGAGGCCAAGGAGTGGCGGGCCCGGGCCTACGGCGGCGTCCCGTCGCGCGCGAGCGACGGTAGGACTTCTCCGCCACGTGGTCCGTCGTGGGGCCCGCGGCCAGCCCGCGGGTCAACCACGGTCATATTAATAAACAAGAAAGTTCTCCGAAGTCGGCCTACAACGGTGAGGTCGGCTCCTCAGGATATGAAGCTGACCAAGCTTCTCGTCCCTCTGTCCGCCGCGAAGCTCGCCC
The DNA here is from genome assembly GCF_003073215.2 of Triticum urartu. NCBI lineage: Eukaryota > Viridiplantae > Streptophyta > Magnoliopsida > Poales > Poaceae > Triticum > Triticum urartu. Next base: position 17,100,857 of record NC_053025.1, read on the forward strand.
AGCTTCGGAGACTACTGTCGGAGTAAATAGCCATGGGTAGCCTAGCCGGCTTCCCCTGGCCCATCAGAAAAAATTATGAGCCCGTCCAGCTCTCAAGAAGACTCAAGACCTGGGGCCACCTCCCCCCTTGCCGGCTATCTTCCAGGCCGACTTCGGGGGCGGCCCGCCCTTTACCCTCATGAAGAAAGTTGTGGGAAGGCCGACTGCGAGAAGCCGGCTGCAACGGGGCCGACTCCAAGAGGCCGGCTCCCATAAAGCGGTCAAGGCCGTACCCGCAAAGTACGCGTCCACCCCGCGATGATGAAGCAGGGCGCGGCTACAGTGGAGCCTGCCACCCCCAAACCCCGGAGCACGCCTCGTACAGTGCGTCGTACGGGTAGCCACGACCCGTCCGACGCGGCACTGTTGCCACGGCGGCCCCCACGCCGTCCACGACGGGCCACCGGCGTGGCCCCCGAGGCGGTGGGCCCCTTCGGACAGAGAGATACCGAAGGCGGCCGCACCTCCTCCCAAGTCGGCCTGATGGAGAGCCGGCCCCCCATAGCCGGCTTTCCATCCTCCTCGAAGGAGACTCCCATTAAGGAGACAAGATACGATGGGGCTACAGTAATCGCCTGCCAGGGCGGCGGTACTGTAGCCACGCTTACCCCGACCAAGCCTGCGTCAACAGTACGGGGCAACAGTAACCAGCCACCGACCAGGCCCTGGACAGTGGGGCCTGCCTATCGACCAAGGAGCCGGCAGCCGGCGGGACCCACCAGTCGGCGGGCCCCAGTAGCCGGCGTAGAAGCCGGTGAACACAGTCCCTGACAGCTGGGCCCCGCGCCTAGCTGGATTACCATTGTACCCCCGGGGGTAGGCCTATATAAACCCCCCGGTGCACCCATGCAAAGGGGGGAACTCTCTAGATAGACTTAGACACCACACAAGGAGAAGAAGCAGGTTGTGCCCTTCTTCCTCCTCCCACCCGAACAGCTCAAGGAGCATTGTGTAGCTACTTGTTCATTTAGTCACCATGCGGAGACCCCGCAGAGCAGCAGTAGGGGTGTTATCTCCCTGGAGAGCCCTGAAGCTGGGTAAGATTCGCCGGCGTGCATGTCTTCGCCTTATCCCGTTTCCAGGCACCGGCGATGTTCTATTGGCTCCCACAATGATAAGCCACCCGTTGGCATATGTCGCACCTACCGCCCGACATACAGGTTATATTCGGCTCTCCCGATAACTTCCGTCACGAGCATTTAACCTTCCACATCGCTCCGTTTCAAAGTGGCTATCAAGAACTGCTCGGACGCGAAGCTTTCGCTCGTTTTAATGCAATACCACACTACGCCTCCCTCACACTCAAGATGCCCGGTCCACGTGGCATCATTTCAGTGAACGGGAATATCAAGCGATCTCTGCGCGCCGAAGAGAGTGCGGCTGCTGTGGCAGCCGCACACTAAAGGCGCCCGGACCAGTGAAAGCATCCAAATAGGTCGTCCAGTCCGACGCCGCTATTTATACCGAATAAGTGGTCACACCCCTATTTGTCAATACAAGGGGCTCAACGCGCGCAGACAAGTGGCAATTTCTTATCATCTTGAACTATACATGGTTTCTTTAAAAACTATCCTTTTTGTATGACAACTTTTTCACTTAGCTTCCTCTCTTTTATAGACGATCATCGTGCTACACCCGTCCAGGATACGGCACAATGGAGACACAGGCGCAGACGTGCAGCAGGGACCCGCTCCAAGGATTCTTTTTAGATTAAGACCCTGCATAAACCTTTTTTACTGTCTCTTGTTGATACATATCCACCGTTGAGAAGGATGCTGACGTCTTGGCATGTGGCCACGCCAAAACAATGCACGTACCTGGACACAAGGGGCTTCTTACAAAGGCCATTATTTAGGCCCGGTTTATACCACAAAGACCGAATACCTTAGGGAGTGTTCGGCGTCGCGAGTTTGGCCCTATATGCATCAGCTCCGAACCATTGTCTTTGGTCAAATGTTGGGTTTGCCCGGCTCCTGTGTTTTGGTGCCTTACGTTCTGCTTTACCGGCTAAGGTAGCACCAGGAGAACTACTGCGATTGTGCCCTGGTTCATCCGGACGAGCACCTCAGTAGAGAAAGCCGAAAACTGACTATCATGATATAGTGCGAGACTGGTCAACCACTCGATGACCTGTGGGAATGTTAGAATTCCTCCGCCTTAACGAAGGGCCATTTTCCGGCCAGGCATGTACGCACCCCGGAACCGGGAGAGTGCGGAGCCACCAGGGGCTATCTAGTAGACCCACTGTCAAAATCCTATGGCTAAGTGAAAGTGCTAAAGCATTATAGTCCGGTTGCCTCGCTTGCTCCGCTATCACCTCCTTAATAGGACCAAGACGTTGGGTTAAGTGTGAACGCGTGTTTTTGCGAGCACCTCCGCATTATATGCGGGGGGGTTGAAGCCGACGACTGCAATCTTTCAGGTTATACACATGTATACATAAACGGCCGCCTAGGAGGCATCATATTACTTTCAGGCAAAAGTATGAAAATAGCCTTATAAAAATTTATAAAAGCATTTCTCTTACAATGAGATTACATATCACTCAAACATAATATTTTTTGAGCACTGGGTCTCTATCAAACGGGCACCCTCAAGAACTTCTTCAAAGTAGTGCTCAGCAGCCTTTCGACCTATAGCTGAATCCCGCGCTGCAACATTGGTAGCATCCATCTCCGCCCAGTATGCCTTAACACGGGCAAAGGCCATCCGTGCGCCCTCTATGCACGCCGACCTCTTCATCACATTAATGCGCAGCACCACGGCAAGGAACTGCTGCACCAAGCTGAAATAGCTGTTCGGTTTTGACCTTTCCGGCCATAGCTGATCAACAACAGACCTCATGGAGAGTCCGGACAACCTATTTAGTTCGGCCCATTCAGCTAATTGATCAGTCAATGAAAGTGGACGCTCGGGAGAATGGAATTGTCTCCAAAACAGCTGGTCTACTTCACGGTCCGTCTGACCCTGGAAGTACTTGGCCGCATCGGCAGCGCTCGCCGCCAAATCCATATACACATCCTCCGAACTCCACAGCCGATCCAGAGGGGCATACCGTGGATCTCCGAACTTCCTCCGCAACATAAAGGATTTCCCAGCTACAATATCCCCGGCTTCCCACAGCTCCTCCTTTGCCCTCATAGCAGAACGGAGGTCTTTTCTCATCGCAACAGCCTTCTCAAGGTCCGATGCCTTCGCTTGGTTTTCCTTTTCAAGAACCCGGCAACGGTCGGCGGCGGCTTTTAATTCTATGGCCATCTTGTCTCGGCTCTTGCCATGCGCGGCCTTCTCGGCTTGCAACTCTTCGGCCGCCTTCAAAGTAGTCGCATTACCCAACCTCGCTTGTTCCTTGGCTCCATCTATAGTCACAACATATTAAAGATGCTGGCATCATACTGCTCTTCCTATTGTGGCGTTTACCAGATAATGACACTTACCCTGTGCCTCGTCAAGCCTTTTGTTAACAAGCTCGATGTCGGCGTCTGCCGCATCCAACTGCTGTTCTAAATGGGCAAACTCGCTAATCCGGCTAGCCACCGGAGCTTCCATCACCTACACATAGAGGCAGTATGGTTATTACCTGGGAATATGATCCTCTGTTCGTCGTCGTTTCCGACGACAACCAGAGTCTCAGGGGCTACTATCTACACAGGGCACACCTAGCATGTGCAGGACTATCATACATTCTTTTACGTACCTCAAAGCCTGTCAGTAGACTCATAAAAGCTTCATGCAATCCGCTTTCAGTAGATGATATTCTCTCCATCACCGTATTCATCAGCACACGGTGTTCATCTGAGATGGCCGCTCGCCCCACCAAATCCCTTAGAACATCCGATCGCACACTAG
>NC_053025.1:17463064-17582380 GCF_003073215.2 Triticum urartu
ATTAAAAAGGTTAGTAAATAATGTTTTCAGCCACTGTTTGAGGTCGTTTAAGTCACTTATCACATTTCAATAATGTTGTATACAATTTTATCATAGCCTCTGATTTATCTACTATTTATTGAACATTTTAGTTTTAATATTTGAAAATCTTTTATTGTTTGCTTGATTTTGATTTTGAATTTGAATCGGTTTCGAACTAACTCGAGATTAGCAACTATAAACGAGGTGACGTGGCATCATTAGCGTGGGATCACTGTAGCTTAATTATCCGGGCGTCACAAGTACGTACTATAATTTATCAGCGAGATAAATTTGTACAATGCTATGAAGCTTCCAGCTTCTGTTACATGTATCTTGCGTCCAAGGTTGCCCGTTGCAACATTTCATCAAATACAAAGGAGACTAACATGCATGCTATTGCATCTCAATGATTGACACATCATAGCAAATATGTACTCCCTCCGTTCCAAAATAAGTTTCTAAACTTTAGTTAAAAGTTTTACTACTACTAAAGTTGACAAGCTCGAACCCAAATCCGTTGTACTACTAAAGTCAAAATCCGTTGAGACGACGCCTTATGAACTGTGGTTTGGCAAGAAACCAAAGTTGTCGTTTCTGAAAGTTTGGGGCTGTGATGCTTATGTGAAAAAGCTTCAACCTGATAAGCTCGAACCCAAATCGGAGAAATGTGTCTTCATAGGATATCCAAAGGAAACTATTGGATACACCTTCTATCACAGATCCGAAGGCAAGAATTTTGTTGCTAAATTCGGAAACTTTCTGGAGAAGGAGTTTCTCTCAAAAGAAGTGAGTGGGAGGAAAGTAGAACTTGACGAGGTAATAGAACCTGCTCCCTTATTGGAAAGTAGTACATCACAGAAACATGTTTCTGTGACACCTACACCAATTAGTGAGGAAGCTAATGATAATGATCATGAAACTTCAGAACAAAATACTACTGAACCTCGAAGATCAACTAGAGTAAGATCCGCGCCAGAGTGGTATGGTAATCCTATTCTGGAATTCATGCTACTAGATCATGATGAACTTATGATCTATGAAGAAGCGATGGTGAGCCCAGATTCCGCAAAATGGCTTGAAGCCATGAAATCTGAGATGGGATCCATGTATGACAACAAATTGTGGACTTTGGTTGACTTGCCCAATGATCGACAAGCAATTGAGAATAAATGGATCTGCAAGAAGAAGACTGACACTGACGGTAATGTTACTGTCTACAAAGCTCGACTTGTCGCAAAAGGTTTTCGGCAAGTTCAAGGGATTGACTACGATGAGACCTTCTCACCCGTAGCGATGCTTATGTCTGTCCGAATCATGTTAGCAATTGCCGCATTTTATGATTATGAAATTTGGCAAATGGATGTCAAAACTGCATTCCTGAATGGATTTCTGCAAGAAGAGTTGTATATGATGCAGCAGGATGGTTTTGTCGATCCAAAGTGAGCTAGCAAAGTGTGCAAGCTCCAGCGATCCATTTATGGACTGGTGCAAGCCTCTCGGAGTTGGAATAAACGCTTTGATAGTGTGATCAAAGCATTTGGTTTTATGCAAACTTTTGGAGAAGCCTGTATTTACAAGAAAGTGAGTGGGAGCTCTGTAGCATTTCTGATATTATATGTAGATGACATATTGCTAATCGGAAATGATATAGAATTTCTGGATAGCATAAAAGGATACTTGAATAAGAGTTTTCAATGAAAGACCTCGGTGAAGCTGCTTACATATTGGGCATTAAGATCTATAGAGATAGATCAAGACGCTTAATTGGACTTTCACAAAGCACATACCTTGACAAAGTTTTGAAGAAGTTCAAAATGGATCAAGCAAAGAAAGGATTCTTGCCTGTATTACAAGGTGTGAAATTGAGTAAGACTCAATCCCCGACCAATGCAGAAGATAGAGAGAAAATGAAAGATGTTCCCTATGCTTCAGCCATAGGCTCTATCATGTATGCAATGCTATGTACCAGACCTGATGTGTGTCTTGCTATAAGTCTAGCAGGGAGGTACCAAAGTAATCCAGGAGTGGATCACTGGACAGCGGTCAAGAACATCCTGAAATACCTAAAAAGGACTAAGGATATGTTTCTCATATATGGAGGTGACAAAGAGCTCATCGTAAATGGTTACGTTGATGCAAGCTTTGACACTGATCCGGACGATTCTAAATCGCAAACCGGATACGTGTTTACATTAAACGGTGGAGCTGTCAGTTGGTGCAGTTGTAAACAAAGCGTTGTGGCGGGATATACATGTGAAGTGGAGTACATAGCTGCTTCGGAAGCAGCAAACGAAGGAGTCTGGATGAAGGAGTTCATATCCGATCTAGGTGTCATACCTAGTGCATCAGGTCCAATGAAAATGTTTTGTGACAATACTGGTGCAATTGCCTTGGCAAAGGAATCCAGATTTCACAAGAGAACCAAGCACATCAAGAGGCGCTTCAATTCCATCCGGGATCTAGTCTAGGTGGGAGACATAGAGATTTGCAAGATACATACGGGTCTGAATATGGCAGACCCGTTGACTAAGCCTCTCCCATGAGCAAAACATGATCAGCACCAAAGCTCCATGGGTGTTAGAATCATTACTGTGTAATCTAGATTATTGACTCTAGTGCATGTGGGAGATTGAAGGAAATATGCCCTAAAGGCAATAGTAATGTTATTAGTTTATTTCCTTATATCATGATAAATGTTTATTATTCATGCTAGAATTGTATCATCCGGAAGCATAACACTTGTGTGAATACATAGACAAACCAAACGTCACTAGTATGCCTCTACTTGACTAGCTCATTAATCAAAGATGGTTATGTTTCCTAACCATAGACATGTGTTGTCATTTGATTAATAGGATCACATCATTAGGAGAATGATGTGATTGACATGACCCATTCCATTAGCTTAGCACCCGATCGTTTAGTATGTTGCTATTGCTTTCTTCATGACTTATACATGTTCCTATGACTATGAGATTATGCAACTCCCGTTTGCCGGAGGAACACTTTGTGTGCTACCAAACATCACAACGTAACAGGGTGATTATAAAGGAGCTCTACAGGTGTCTCCAAAGGTACATGTTGGGTTGGCGTATTTCCAGATTAGGATTTGTCACTCCGATTGTCGGAGAGGTATCTCTGGGCCCTCTCGGTAATGCACATCACATAAGCCTTGCAAGCATTACAACTAATGAGTTAGTTGCAAGATGATGTATTACGAAACGAGTAAAGAGACTTGCCGGTAACGAGATTGAACTAGGTATTGAGATACCGACGATCGAATCTCGGGCAAGTAACATACCGATGACAAAGGGAACAACGTATGTTGTTATGTGGTCTGACCGATAAAGATCTTCGTAGAATATGTGGGAGCCAATATGAGCATCCAGGTTCCGCTATTGGTTATTGACCGGAGACGTGTCTCGGTCATGTCTACATTGTTCTCGAACCCGTAGGGTCCGCACGCTTAAGGTTTTGATGACAGTTATATTATGAGTTTATGCATTTTGATGTACCGAAGTTTGTTCGGAGTCCCGGATGTGATCACGGACATGACGAGGAGTCACGAAATGGTCAAGACATAATGATTGATATATTGGAAGCCTGTATTTGGATATCGGAAGTGTTCCGGGTGAAATCGGGATTTTATCGGAGTACCGGGAGGTTACCGGAACCCCCCGGGAGGTATATGGGCCTTAGTGGGCTTTAGTGGAAGAGAGGAGAGGTGGCCAGGGCTGGGCCGCGCGCCCCTCCGCCCTAGTCCGAATAGGACAAGGAGAGGGGGGCGGCGCCCCCCTTCCTTCTCTCTCTCCTCTTTCCCCCTTCCCGAATCCTATTCCAACTAGGAAAGGGGGGGAATCCTACTCCCGGTGGGAGTAGGACTCCTCCTGGCGCGCCCTCCTCCTGGCCGGCCGCACCTCCCCCTTGTTCCTTTATATACGGAGGCAGGGGGCACCCCTAGACACACAAGTTGATCCACGTGATCATATTCTTAGCCGTATGCGGTGCCCCCTTCCACCATAATCCTCGATAATATTGTAGCGGTGCTTAGGCGAAGCCCTGCGATGGTAGTACATCAAGATCGTCACCACGCCATCGTGCTGACGGAATTCTTCCCCGACACTTTGCTGGATCGGAGTCCGGGGATCGTCATCGAGCTGAACATGTGCTAAAACTCGGAGGTGCCGTAGTTTCGGTGCTTGATCGGTCGGGCCGTGAAGACGTACGACTACATCAACCGCGTCGTGCTAACGCTTCCGCTGTCGGTCTACAAGGGTACATAGATCACACTCTCCCCTCTCGTTGCTATGCATCACCATGATCTTGTGTGTGCGTAGGATTTTTTTTGAAATTACTACGTTCCCTAACAGTGGTATCAGAGCCTAGGTTTTATGTGTTGATGTTATATGCACAAGTAGAACACAAGTGAGTGTTGGAAATATGCCCTAGAGGCAATAATAAATTGATTATTATTATATTTCCTTGTTCATGATAATCGTTTATTATCCATGCTAGAATTGTATTGATAGGAAACTCAGATACATGTGTGGATACATAGACAATACCATGTCCCCAGTAAGCCTCTAGTTGACTAGCTCGTTGATCAATAGATGGTTACGGTTTCCTGACCATGGACATTAGATGTCGTTGATAACGGGATCACATCATTAGGAGAATGATGTGATGGACAAGACCCAATCCTAAGCATAGCACAAGATCGTGTAGTTCGTATGCTAAAGCTTTTCTAATGTCAAGTATCATTTCCTTAGACCATGAGATTGTGCAACTCCCGGATACCGTAGGAATACTTTGGGTGTGCCAAACGTCACAACATAACTGGGTGGCTATAAAGGTACACTACAGGTATCTCCGAAAGTGTCTGTTGGGTTGGCACGAATCAAGACTGGGATTTGTCACTCCGTGTGACGGAGAGGTATCTCTGGGCCCACTCGGTAGGACATCATAATAATGTGCACAATGTGATCAAGGAGTTGATCACGGGATGATGTGTTACAGAATGAGTAAAGAGACTTGCCGGTAACGAGATTGAACAAGGTATTGGGATACCGACGATCGAATCTCGGGCAAGTATCGTACCAATGGACAAAGGGAATTGCATACAGGATTGATTAAGTCCTTGACATCGTGGTTCATCCGATGAGATCATCGTGGAACACATGGGAGCCAACATGGGTATCCAGATCCCGCTGTTGGTTATTGACCGGAGAACGTCTCGGTCATGTCTGCATGGTTCCCGAACCCGTAGGGTCTACACACTTAAGGTTCGATGACGCTAGGGTTATAAAGGAAGTTTGTATGTGGTTACCGAATGTTGTTCGGAGTCCCGGATGAGATCCCGGATGTCACGAGGAGTTCCAGAATGGTCCGGAGGTAAAGATTTATATATAGGAAGTCCTATTTCGGCCATCGGGACAAGTTTCGGCGTCATCGGTATTGTACCGGGACCACCGGAAGGGTCCCGGGGGTCCACCGGGTGGGGCCACCTATCCCGGAGGGTCCCATGGGCTGAAGTGGGAAGGGATCCAGCCCAAAGTGGGCTGGGGCGCCACTTTCCCCTAGGGCCCATGCGCCTAGTGGTCGAGAAACCCTAAGGAAGAGTCCCAAAAGGGGAAGGCACCTCCTAGGTGCCTTGGGGAGGAGGGATACCTCCCTTGGCCGCCGCCCCCCTAGGATATTGGATCTCCTAGGGCTGGCGCCCCCCCCCCCTTGGCCCCCCTATATATAGTGGGCGAGATGGAGGACTTCTTACCTTTGCCTTTGGTGCAGCCCTCCCCCTCTCCCAAGTCCTTCTCCTCTGCCGTGGTGCTTGGCGAAGCCCTGCAGGATTGCCACGCTCCTCCATCACCACCATGCCATTGTGCTGCTATTGGATTGAGTCTTCCTCAACCTCTCCCTCTCTCCTTGCTGGATCAAGGCATGGGAGACGTCACCGGGTTGTACGTGTGTTGAACGCGGAGGTGCCGTCCGTTCGGCACTAGGATCTCCGGTGATTTGGATCACGACGAGTACGACTCCTTCAACCCCGTTCTCTTGAACGCTTCCTCTTAGCGATCTACAAGGGTATGTAGATGCACTCTCCTTCCCCTCGTTGCTGGTTTCTCCATAGATAGATCTTGGTGATACGTAGGAAAATTTTGAATTTCTTCTACGTTCCCCAACAGTGGTATAAGAGCTAGGTCTATGCGTAGTTACTATGCACGAGTAGAACACACAAAGTAGTTGTGGGCGTTGATTTTGTTCAATATGCTTACCGTTACTAGTCCAATCTTGATTTGGCGGTATTGTGGGATGAAGCGGCCCGGACCGACCTTACACGTACTCTTACGTGAGACAAGTTCCACCGACTGACATGCACTAGTTGCATAAGGTGGCTAGCGGGTGTCTGTCTCTCCCACTTTAGTCGGAACGGATTCGATGAAAAGGGTCCTTATGAAGGGTAAATAGCAATTGTCATATCACGTTGTGGTTTTGCGTAGGTAAGAAACGTTCTTGCTAGAAACCCATAGCAGCCACGTAAAACATGCAAACAACAATTAGAGGACGTCTAACTTGTTTTTGCAGGGTATGCTATGTGATGTGATATGGCCAAAGGATGTCATGAATGATATATGTGATGTATGAGATTATCATGTTCTTGTAATAGGAATCACGACTTGCATGTCGATGAGTATGACAACCGGCAGGAGCCATAGGAGTTGTCTTAATTTATTATGACCTGCGTGTCAACATAAACGTCATGTAATTACTTTACTTTATTGCTAATCGTTAGCTATAGTAGTAGAAGTAATAGTTGGCGAGACAACTTCATGAAGACACGATGATGGAGATCATGATGATGGAGATCATGGTGTCATGCCGGTGGCGATGATGATCATGGAGCCCCGAAGATGGAGATCAAAAGGAGCAATATGATATTGGCCATATCATGTCACTATTTGATTGCATGTGATGTTTATCATGTTTATACATCTTATTTTCTTAGAACGACGGTAGTAAATAAGATGATCCCTCATAATAATTTCAAGAAAGTGTTCCCCCTAACTGTGCACCGTTGCGACAGTTCATTGTTTCGAAGCACCACGTGATGATCGGGTGTGATAGATTCTAATGTTCACATACAACGGGTGTAAGACAGATTTACACACGCGAAACACTTAGGTTGACTTGACGAGCCTAGCATGTGTACAGACATGGCCTCGGAACACAGAAGACCGAAAGGTCGAGCATGAGTCGTATAGAAGATACGATCAACATGAAGATGTTCACCGATGTTGACTAGTCCGTCTCACGTGATGATCGGACACGGCCTAGTTGACTCGGATCATGTAATCACTTAGATGACTAGAGGGATGTCTATCTGAGTGGGAGTTCATAAGATGAACTTAATTATCCTGAACATAGTCAAAAGGTCTTCGCAAATTATGTCATAGCTCGCGCTTCAGTTCTACTGTTTAGATATGTTCCTAGAGAATATTTAGTTGAAAGTTCATAGTAGCAATTATGCGGACTAGGTCCGTAAACTGAGGATTGTCCTCATTGCTTCATAGAAGGCTTATGTCCTTAATGCACCGCTCAGTGTGCTGAACCTCGAACGTCGTCTGTGGATGTTGCGAACATCTGACACACACGTTTTGATGACTACATGATAGTTCGGTAATGTTAAATGGTTTAGAATTGAGGCACCGAAGATATTTTCGAAACATCGCGGAACATATGAGATGTTTCGAGGGCTGAAATTGGGATTTCAGGCTCGTGCCCATGTCAGGAAGTATAAGACCTCCGACGATTTTCTTAGCCTGCAAACTAAGGGAGAAAAACTCAATTGTTGAGCTTGTGCTCAGATTGTCTGAGTACAACAATCATTTGAATCGAGTGGGAGTTGATCTTCCAGATGAGATAATGATGTTTCTCCGAAGTCATTACCACCAAGCTGCTAGAGCTTCGTGATGAACTATAATATATCAGGGACATATATGATGATCCTTGAGATATTCGCGATGTTTGACACCACAAAAGTAGAAATCAAGAAGGAGAATCAATTGTTGATGGTTGGTGAAACCACTAGTTTCAAAGAAGGGAAAGGGCAAGAAGGGATACTTCATGAAACGGCAAATCAGCTGCTGCTCTAATGAAGAAACCCAAAGTTGAACCCTAACCCGAGACTAGGTGCTTCTGTAATAAGGGGAACAGCCACTGGAGCAGAATTACCCTAGATACTTGGTAGATGAGAAGGCTGGCAAGGTCGGTAGAAGTATATTGGATATACATTGTGTTAATGTGTACTTTACTAGTACTCCTAGTAGCACCAGGGTATAAGATACCGGTTCGGTTACTAAGTGTTAGTAACTCAAAATAAAAGCTACGGAATAAACGGAGACTAGCTAAAGGTGAGCTGGCAATATGTGTTGGAAGTGTTTCCAATCTTGATATGATCAAGCATCGCACGCTCCCTCTACCATCGAGATTGGTGTTAAACCTAAATAATTGTTATTTGGTGTTTGCGTTGAGCATAGACGTGATTGGATTATGTCTATCGCAATACGGTTATTCATTTAAGGAGAATAATGGTTACTCTGTTTATTTGAATAATACCTTCAATGGTCTTACGCCTAAAATGAATGGTTTATTGAATCTCGATCGTAGTGATACACATGTTCATGCCAAAAGATATAGGATAGTAATGATAGTACCACCTACTTGTGGCACTGCCACGTAAGTCATATCGGTATAAAACGCATGAAGAAGCTCCATGTTGATGGATCTTTGGGCTCACTCGTTTTTGAAAAGTTTGAGACATGCAAACCATGTCTATTGGTGTGTATGCATGAAGAAACTCCATGCAAATGGACCGTTTGGACTCACTTGATTTTGAATCACTTGAGACATGCAAATCATACCACATGGGCAAGATGACTGAAAGCCTCGTTTTCAGTAAAATGGAACTAGAAAGCAACTTGTTGGAAGTAATACATTTTGATGTGTGCAGTCCAATGAGTGCTGAGGCATGTAGTGGATATCCTTATGTTCTTACTTCACAAATGATTTGAGTAGATGTTGAGTACATTTACTTGATGAATCACGAGTCTGAATTATTGAAAGGTTCAAGTAATTTCAGGGTGAAGTTGATAGATCGTTGTGACAAGAGGATAAAATATCTATGATATGATCATAGAGATGAATATCTGAATTACGAGTTTGGCATAGAATTAAGGCATTGTGGAAATTGTTTCTCAACTGATACAGCCTGGAACACCATAGTGTGATGGTGTGTCCGAACATAATAACTGCACCCTATTGGATATGATGCATACCATGATGTCTCTTATCGAATTACCACAATAGTTTATGGATTAGGCATTAGAGACAACCACATTCACTTTAAATAGGGCACCACGTAATTCCGATGAGATGACATCGTATGTACTATGGTTTAGAGAAACCTAAGCTCTCATTTCTTAAAAGTTTGGGGCTGCGACGCTTATGTGAAAAAGTTTCAGGCTGATAAGCTCGAACCCAAAGCGAATAAATGCATCTTCATAGGACACCCAAAACAGTTGGGTATACCTCCTAATTCAGATCCGAAAGCAATAGAGATTGTTTCTTGAATCGGGTTCTTTCTCGAGGAAAAGGTTTGTCTCGAGAATTGAGTGGGAGGAAGGTGGAGACTTGATGAGGTTATTGAACTGTCACTACAACTAGTGTATAGCAGGGCACAAAGAGTTGTTCCTGTGGCACCTACACCAATTGAAGTGGAAGCTTATGATAGTGATCATGAGACTTCAGATCAAGTCACTCCCAAACCTCGTAGGACGACAAGGATGCATACTACTTCAGAATGGTACGTAATCCTGTCTTGGGAGTCATGTTGCTAGACAAAAATGAACCTACGAGCTATAGAGAAGCGATGGTGGGCCCGGATTTCGATAAATGGCTCGAGGCCATAAAATCCGAGAGAGGATCCATGTATGAAAACAAAGTGTAGACTTTGGTAGAACGATTCGATGGTCGTAAGGCTGTTGAGTACAGGTGGATTTTAAAAGGAAGATAGACAATGATGGTAAGTGTCACCATTGAGAAAGCTCGACTTGTCGTTAAGATGTTTCCCGACAAGTTTAAGGAGTTGACTACGATGAGACTTTCTCACACGTAGCGATGCTAAGAGTCTGTTGGAATTATATTAGCGATTACTGCATTATTTATGAAATCTTGCAGATAGGATGTCAAAACATTGTTTCCTCGACGATTTTCTTGAGGAAAGGTTTTATGTGATACAACCGAAAGGTTTTGTCAATCTTGAAAGATGCTAATAAGTATGCAAAGCTCCAGCAATCCTTCTAAGGACTGGAGTAAGCATCTCGGAGTTGGAATGTATGCTTTGATGAGATGATCAAAGATTTTGGGTGTATACAAAGTTTATGAGAAACTTGTATTTCCAAAGAAGTGAGTGGGAGCACTATAGAATTTCTGATGAGTATATGTTGTTGACATATTGTGGATCAGAAATGATGGAGAATTTCTGGAAAGCATATAGGATTATTTGGAAAGTGTTTTTCAATGGAAAGCCTGGATTAAGCTACTTGAACATTGAGCATCAAGATCTATAAGGATAGATCAAAATGCTTAATGGTACTTTCAAATGAGCACATACCTTGACATGATCTTGAAGGTGTTCAAGATGGATCAGTCAAAGAAGGAGTTCTTGCCTGAGTTGTAAGGTATGAAGTTAATACTTAAAGCTAGACCATGGCAGAATAGAGAGAAAGGACGAAGGTCGTCCCCTATGCTTAAGACGTAGGCTCTACAGTATGCTATGCTGTGTACCGCACCTGAAGTGTGCCTTGCCATGAGTCAGTCAAGGGGTACAAGAGTGATCCAAGAATGGATCACAGAACAGCGGTCAAAGTTATCCTTAGTAACTAGTGGACTAAGGAATTTTCTCGATTATGGAGGTGGTAAAAGAGTTCGTCGTAAAGAGTTACGTCGATGCAAGCTTAACACCGATCCGGATAGCTCTGAGTAGAGATACCGGATACATATAATGGAGCAACAATTTAGAATAGCTCCAAGTAGAACAGTTATTTGGATTAGCTCCAAATAGAACGTGGTAGCTACATCTAGGAGATGACATAGAGATTTGTAAAGCACACACGGATCTGAAAGGTTCAGACCCGTTGACTATAACCTCTCTCACAAGCATAACATGATCAAACCCAGAACTCTTTGGGTGTTAGTCACATGGGGATGTGACCTTGAGTGTTAATCACATATCGATGTGAACTGGATTATTGACTCTAGTGCAAGTGGGAGACTATTGGAAATATGCCCTAGAGGCAATAATAAATTGATTATTATTATATTTCCTTGTTCATGATAATCGTTTATTATCCATGCTAGAATTGTATTGATAGGAAACTCAGATACATGTGTGGATACATAGACAACACCATGTCCCTAGTAAGCCTCTAGTTGACTAGCTCGTTGATCAATAGATGGTTACGGTTTCCTGACCATGGACATTGGATGTCGTTGATAACGGGATCACATCATTAGGAGAATGATGTGATGGACAAGACCCAATCCTAAGCATAGCACAAGATCGTGTAGTTCGTATGCTAAAGCTTTTCTAATGTCAAGTATCATTTCCTTAGACCATGAGATTGTGCAACTCCCGGATACCGTAGGAATACTTTGGGTGTGACAAACGTCACAACGTAACTGGGTGGCTATAAAGGTACACTACAGGTATCTCCGAAAGTGTCTGTTGGGTTGGCACGAATCGAGACTGGGATTTGTCACTCCGTGTGACGGAGAGGTATCTCTGGGCCCACTCGGTAGGACATCATCATAATGTGCACAATGTGATCAAGGAGTTGATCATGGGATGATGTGTTACAGAACGAGTAAAGAGACTTGCCGGTAACGAGATTGAACAAGGTATTGGGATACCGACGATCGAATCTCGGGCAAGTATCGCACCGATGGACAAAGGGAATTGCATACGGGATTGATTAAGTCCTTGACATCGTGGTTCATCTGATGAGATCATCGTGGAACATGTCGGAGCCAACATGGGTATCCAGATCCCACTGTTGGTTATTGACCGGAGAACGTCTCGGTCATGTCTGCATGGTTCCCGAACCCATAGGGTCTACACACTTAAGGTTCGATGACGCTAGGGCTATAAAGGAAGTTTGTATGTGGTTACCAAATGTTGTTCGGAGTCCCGGATGAGATCCCGGACGTCACGAGGAGTTCTGGAATGGTCCGGAGGTAAAGATTTATATATAGGAAGTCCTATTTCGGCCATCGGGACAAGTTTCGGGGTCATCGGTATTGTACCGGGACCACCGGAAGGGTCCCGGGGGTCCACCGGGTGGGGCCACCTATCCCGGAGGGTCCCATGGGCTGAAGTGGGAAGGGATCCAGCCCAAAGTGGGCTGGGGTGCCACTTTCCCCTAGGGCCCATGTGCCTAGTGGTGGAGAAACCTTAAGGAAGAGTCCCAAAAGGGGAGGGCACCTCCTAGGTGCCTTGGGGAGGAGGGATTCCTCCCTTGGCCGCCGCCCCCTAGGAGATTGGATCTCCTAGGGCCGGTGCCCCCCCTTGGCCCCCCTATATATAGTGGGGAGATGGAGGACTTCTTACCTTTGCCTTTGGTGCAGCCCTCCCCCTCTCCCAAGTCCTTCTCCTCTCCCGTGGTGCTTGGCGAAGCCCTGCAAGATTGCCACGCTCCTCCATCACCACCACGCCGTTGTGCTGCTGCTGGATGGAGTCTTCCTCAACCTCTCCCTCTCTCCTTGCTGGATCAAGGCATGGGAGACGTCATCGGGCTGTACGTGTGTTGAACGCGGAGGTGCCATCCGTTCGGCACTAGGATCTCCGGTGATTTGGATCACGACGAGTACGACTCCTTCAACCCCGTTCTCTTGAACGCTTCCGCTTAGCGATCTACAAGGGTATGTAGATGCACTCTCCTTCCCCTCATTGCTGGTTTCTCCATAGATAGATCTTGGTGATACGTAGGAAAATTTTGAATTTCTGCTACGTTCCCCAACAGTGAGTTGTGGGCGATATAAGTCATACTGCTTACTAGCATGTCATACTTTGGTTCAGAGGTATTGTTGGACGAAGGGGCCCGGACCAACATTACTCGTACGCTTACGCGAGACCGGTTGTCCCGACGTGCTTTTCACATAGGTGGCTTGCAGGTGACAGTTTCTCCAACTTTAGTTGAACCGAGTGTGGCTACGCCCGGTCCTTGCGAAGGTTATAATAGCACCAACTTGAAAAACTATCATTGTGGTTTTGATGCGTAGGTAAGATTGGTTCTTTCTTAAGCCCGTAGCAGCGATGTAAAACTTGCAACAACAAAGTAGAGGACGTCTAACTTGTTTTTGCAGGGCATGTTGTGATGTGATATGGTCAAGACATGATGCTAAATTTTATTGTATGAGATGATCATGTTTTGTAACCAAGTTATCAGCAACTGGCAGTAGCCATATGGTTGTCGCTTTATTGTATGCAATGCAATCGCGATGTAATGCTTTACTTTATCACTAAACGGTAGCGATAGTCGTGGAAGCATAAGATTGGCGAGATGACAACGATGCTACGATGGAGATCAAGGTGTCGCGCCGGTGACGATGGTGATAATGACGGTGCTTCAGAGATGGAGATCACAAGCACAAGATGATGATGACCATATCATATCACTTATATTGATTGCATGTGATGTTTATCTTTTATGCATCTTATCTTACTTTGATTGACGGTAGCATTATAAGATGATCTCTCACTAATTATCAAGAAGTGTTCTCCCTGAGTATGCACCGTTGCGAAAGTTCTTCGTGCTGAGACACCACATGATGCTCGAGTGTGATAGGCTCTACGTTCAAATACAACGGGTGCAAAACAGTTGCACACGCGGAATACTCAGGTTATACTTGACGAGCTAAGCATATACAGATATGGCCTCGGAACACGAAGACCGAAAGGTCGAGCGTGAATCATATAGTAGATATGATCAACATAGTGATGTTCACCAATGAAACTGCTCCATCTCACGTGATGATCAGACATGGTTTAGTAGATTTGGATCACGTGATCACTTAGAGGATTAGAGGGATGTCTATCTAAGTGGGAGTTCTTAAGTAATTTGATTAATTGAACTTAAACTTATCATAAACTTAGTACCTGATAGTATCTTGCTTGTTTATGTTTGATTGTAGATAGATGGCTCGTGCTGTTGTTCCATTGAATTTTAATGCGTTCCTTGAGAAAGCAAAGTTGAAAGATGATGGTAGCAATTACACGGACTGGGTCCGTAACTTGAGGATTATCCTCATTGCTTCTCAGAAGAATTACGTCCTGGAAGCACCGCTGGGTGCCAGGCCTGCTGCTGGAGCAACACCAGATGTTATGAACGTCTGGCAGAGCAAAGCTGATGACTACTCGATAGTTCAGTGTGACATGCTTTACGGCTTAGAATCGGGACTTCAACGACGTTTTGAACATCATGGAGCATATGAGATGTTCCAGGAGTTGAAGTTAATATTTCAAGCAAATGCCCGGATTGAGAGATATGAAGTCTCCAATAAGTTCTATAGCTGCAAGATGGAGGAGAACAGTTCTGTCAGTGAGCATATACTCAAAATGTCTTGGTATAATAATCACTTGATTCAGATGGGAGTTAATCTTCCATATGATTGCGTCATTGACAGAATTCTCCAATCACTGCCACCAAGCTACAAGAGCTTCGTGATGAACTATAATATGCAAGGGATGATCAAGACTATTCCCGAGCTCTTCGAAATGCTGAAAGCTGCGGAGGTAGAAATCAAAAAGGAGCATCAAGTGTTGATGGTCAACAAGACCACTAGTTTCAAGAAAAATGGCAAAGGGAAGAAGAAGGGGAACTTCAAGAAGAACAGCAAGCAAGTTGCTGCTCAAGAGAAGAAACCCATGTCTGGACCTAAGACTGAAACTGAGTGCTTCTACTGCAAGCAGACTGGTCACTGGAAGCAGAACTGCCCCAAGTATTTGGCGGATAAGAAGGATGGCAAGGTGAACAAAGGTATATGTGATATACATGTTATTGATGTGTACCTTACTAATTCTCGCAGTAGCACCTGGGTATTTGATACTGGTTCTGTTGCTAATATTTGCAACTCGAAACAGGGACTACGGATTAAGCGAAGATTGGCTATGGACGAGGTGACGATGCGCGTGGGAAACAGTTCCAAAGTCGATGTGATCGCAGCCGGCACGCTACCTCTACATCTACCTTCGGGATTAGTATTAGACCTAAATAATTGTTATTTGGTGCCAGCATTGAGCATGAACATTATATCTGGATCTTGTTTAATGCGAGACGGTTATTCATTTAAATCAGAGAATAATGGTTGTCCTATTTATATGAGTAATATCTTTTATGGTCATGCACCCTTGAAGAGTGGTCTATTCTTATTGAATCTCGATAGTAGTGATACACATATTCATAATGTTGAAGCCAATATTCATAAGAGTGGTCTATTCTTATTTAAATTTTATTGTATGAGATGATCATGTTTTGTAACCAAGTTATCGGCAACTGGCAGGAGCCATATGGTTGTCGCTTTATTGTATGCAATGCAATCGCGCTGTAATGCTTTACTTTATCACTAAGCGGTAGCGATAGTCGTGGAAGCATAAGATTGGCGAGACGACAACGATGCTACGATGGAGATCAAGGTGTCGCGCCGGTGATGATGGTGATCACGGCGGTGCTTCGAAGATGGAGATCACAAGCACAAGATGATGATGGCCATATCATGTCACTTATATTTGATTGCATGTGATGTTTATCTTTTATGCATCTTATCTTGCTTTGATTGACGGTAGCATTATAAGATGATCTCTCACTAATTATCAAGAAGTGTTCTCCCTGAGTATGCACCGTTGCGAAAGTTCTTCATGCTGAGACACCACGTGATGATCGGGTGTGATAGGCTCTACATTCAAATACAACGGGTGCAAAACAGTTGCACACGCGGAATACTCAGGTTATACTTGATGAGCCAAGCATATACAGATATGGCGTCAGAACACGGAGACTGAAAGGTCGAGCGTGAATCATATAGTAGATATGATCAACATAGTGATGTTCACCAATGAAACTACTCCATCTCACGTGATGATCGGACATGGTTTAGTTTATTTTGATCACGTAATCACTTAGAGGATTAGAGGGATGTCTATCTAAGTGGGAGTTCTTAAGTAATATGATTAATTGAACCTAAATTTATCATGAACTTAGTACCTGATGGTATCTTGCTTGTTTATGTTTGATTGTAGATAGATGGCCCGTGCTGTTGTTCTGTTGAATTTTAATGCGTTCCTTGAGAAAGCAAAGTTGAAAGATGATGGTAGCAATTACACGGACTGGGTCCGTAACTTGAGGATTATCCTCATTGCTGCACAGAAGAATTACGTCCTGGAAGCACCGCTGGGTGCCAGGCCTGCTGCTGGAGCAACACCAGATGTTATGAACGTCTGGCAGAGCAAAGCTGATGACTACTCGATAGTTCAGTGTGACATGCTTTAAGGCTTAGAATCGGGACTTCAACGACGTTTTGAACATCATGGAGCATATGAGATGTTCCAGGAGTTGAAGTTAATATTTCAAGCAAATGCCCGGATTGAGAGATATGAAGTCTCCAATAAGTTCTATAGCTGCAAGATGGAGAACAGTTCTGTCAGTGAGCATATACTCAAAATGTCTGGGTATAATAATCACTTGATTCAATTCGGAGTTAATCTTTCGGATGATTGTGTCATTGACAGAATTCTCCAATCACTGCCACCAAGCTACAAGAGCTTCGTGATGAACTATAATATGCAAGGGATGAATAAGACTATTCCCGAGCTCTTTGCAATGCTGAAAGCTGCGGAGGTAGAAATCAAGAAGGAGCATCAAGTGTTGATGGTCAACACGACCACTAGTTTCAAGAAAAAGGGCAAAGGGAAGAAGATGGGGAACTTCAAGAAGAACAGCAAGAAAGTTGCTGCTCAGGAGAAGAAACCCAAGTCTGGACCTAAGCCTGAAACTGAGTGCTTCTACTGCAAGCAGACTGGTCACTAGAAGTGGAAGTGCCCCAAGTATTTGGCGGATAAGAAGGATGGCAAGGTGAACAAAGGTATATGTGATATACATGTTATTGATGTGTACCTTACTAATGCTCGCAGTAGCACCTGAGTATTTGATACTGGTTCTGTTGCTAATATTTGCAACTCGAAATAGGGACTACGGATTAAGCGAAGATTGGCTAAGGACGAGGTGACGATGCGCGTGGGAAATGGTTCCAAAGTCGATGTGATCGCAGTCGGCACGCTACCTCTACATCTACCTTCGGGATTAGTATTAGACCTAAATAATTGTTATTTGGTGCCAGCGTTAGGCATGAACATTATATCTGGATCTTGTTTGATGCGAGACAGTTATTCATTTAAATCAGAGAATAATGGTTGTTCTATTTATATGAGTCATATCTTTTATGGTCATGCACCCTTAAAGAGTGGTCTATTCTTATTAAATCTCGATAGTAGTGACACACATATTCATAGTGCTGAAGCCAAAAGATGCAGAGTTGATAATGATAGTGCAACTTATTTGTGGCACTGCCGTTTAGGTCATATCGGTATAAAGCGCATGAAGAAACTCCATACTGATGGAATTTTGGAACCACTTGATTATGAATCACTTGGTACTTGCGAACCGTGCCTTATGGGTAAGATGACAAAAACACCATTCTCCGGTACTATGGAGAGAGCAATAGATTTATTGGAAATCATGCATACCGATGTATGTGGTCCGATGAATATTGAAGCTCGTGGCGGATATCGTTATTTTCTCACCTTCACAGATGACTTAAGCAGATATGGGTATATCTACTTAATGAAACATAAGTCTGAAACGTTTGAAAAGTTCAAACAATTTCAGAGTGAAGTCGAAAATCATCGTAACAAGACAATAAAATTCCTACGATCCAATTGTGGAGGAGAATATTTGAGTTACGAGTTTGGTGTACATTTGAAATAATGTGGAATAGTTTCGCAACTCACGTCACCCGAAACACCACAGCGTAATGGTGTGTCCGAACTTCGTAATCGTACTTTACTAGATATGGTGCGATCTATGATGTCTCTTACTGATTTACCGCTATCATTTTGGGGATATGCTCTAGAGACGGCCGCATTCACGTTAAATAGGGCACCATCAAAATCCGTTGAGACGACGCCTTATGAACTGTGGTTTGGCAAGAAACCAAAGTTGTCGTTTCTAAAAGTTTGGGGCTGCGATGCTTTTGTGAAAAAGCTTCAACCTGATAAGCTCGAACCCAAATCGGAGAAATGTGTCTTCATAGGATATCCAAAGGAAACTATTGGATACACCTTCTATCACAAATCTGAAGGCAAGACTTTTGTTGCTAAATTCGGAAACTTTCTGGAGAAGGAGTTTCTCTCAAAAGAAGTGAGTGGGAGGAAAGTAGAACTTGACGAGGTAACAGTACCTGCTCCCTTATTGGAAAGTAATACATCACAGAAACATGTTTCTGTGACACCTACACCAATTAGTGAGGAAGCTAAGGATAATGATCATGAAACTTCAGAACAAAATACTACTGAACCTTGAAGATCAACTAGAGTAAGATCTGCGCCAGAGTGGTATGGTAATCCTGTTCTAGAATTCATGCTACTAGATCATGATGAACCTACGAACTATGAAGAAGCGATGATGAGCCCAGATTCTGCAAAATGGCTTGAAGCCATGAAATCTGAGATGGGATCCATGTATGACAACAAAGTGTGGACTTTGGTTGACTTGCCCAATGATCGGCAAGCAATTGAGAATAAATGGATCTACAAGAAGAAGACTGACACTGACGGTAATGTTACTGTCTACAAAGCTCGACTTGTCGCAAAAGGTTTTCGGCAAGTTCAAGGGATTGACTACGATGAGACCTTCTCACCCGTAGCGATGCTTATGTCTGTCCGAATCATGTTAGCAATTGCCGCATTTTATGATTATGAAATTTGGCAAATGGATGTCAAAACTGCATTCCTGAATGGATTTCTGCAAGAAGAGTTGTATATGATGCAGCAGGATGGTTTTGTCGATCCAAAGTGAGCTAGCAAAGTGTGCAAGCTCCAGCGATCCATTTATGGACTGGTGCAAGCCTCTCGGAGTTGGAATAAACGCTTTGATAGTGTGATCAAAGCATTTGGTTTTATGCAAACTTTTGGAGAAGCCTGTATTTACAAGAAAGTGAGTGGGAGCTCTGTAGCATTTCTGATATTATATGTAGATGACATATTGCTAATCGGAAATGATATAGAATTTCTGGATAGCATAAAAGGATACTTGAATAAGAGTTTTCAATGAAAGACCTCGGTGAAGCTGCTTACATATTGGGCATTAAGATCTATAGAGATAGATCAAGACGCTTAATTGGACTTTCACAAAGCACATACCTTGACAAAGTTTTGAAGAAGTTCAAAATGGATCAAGCAAAGAAAGGATTCTTGCCTGTGTTACAAGGTGTGAAATTGAGTAAGACTCAATCCCCGACCAATGCAGAAGATAGAGAGAAAATGAAAGATGTTCCCTATGCTTCAGCCATAGGCTCTATCATGTATGCAATGCTATGTACCAGACCTGATGTGTGTCTTGCTATAAGTCTAGCAGGGAGGTACCAAAGTAATCCAGGAGTGGATCACTGGACAGCGGTCAAGAACATCCTGAAATACCTGAAAAGGACTAAGGATATGTTTCTCATATATGGAGGTGACAAAGAGCTCATCGTAAATGGTTACGTTGATGCAAGCTTTGACACTGATCCGGACGATTCTAAATCGCAAACCGGATACGTGTTTACATTAAACGGTGGAGCTGTCAGTTGGTGCAGTTGTAAACAAAGCGTTGTGGCGGGATATACATGTGAAGTGGAGTACATAGCTGCTTCGGAAGCAGCAAACGAAGGAGTCTGGATGAAGGAGTTCATATCCGATCTAGGTGTCATACCTAGTGCATCAGGTCCAATGAAAATGTTTTGTGACAATACTGGTGCAATTGCCTTGGCAAAGGAATCCAGATTTCACAAGAGAACCAAGCACATCAAGAGGCGCTTCAATTCCATCCGGGATCTAGTCTAGGTGGGAGACATAGAGATTTGCAAGATACATACGGGTCTGAATATGGCAGACCCGTTGACTAAGCCTCTCCCATGAGCAAAACATGATCAGCACCAAAGCTCCATGGGTGTTAGAATCATTACTGTGTAATCTAGATTATTGACTCTAGTGCATGTGGGAGATTGAAGGAAATATGCCCTAAAGGCAATAGTAATGTTATTAGTTTATTTCCTTATATCATGATAAATGTTTATTATTCATGCTAGAATTGTATCATCCGGAAGCATAACACTTGTGTGAATACATAGACAAACCAAACGTCACTAGTATGCCTCTACTTGACTAGCTCATTAATCAAAGATGGTTATGTTTCCTAACCATAGACATGTGATGTCGTTGATAATGGGATCACATCATTAGGAGAATGATGTGATTGACATGACCCATTCCATTAGCTTAGCACCCGATCGTTTAGTATGTTGCTATTGAGTTGCTATTGCTTTCTTCATGACTTATACATGTTCTCTGACTATGAGATTATGCAACTCCCGTTTACCGGAGGAACACTTTGTGTGCTACCAAACGTCACAAAACTGGGTGATTATAAAGGTGCTCTACAGGTGTCTCCAAAGGTACATGTTGGGTTGGCGTATTTCGAGATTAGGATTTGTCACTCCGATTGTCGGAGAGGTATCTCTGGGCCCTCTCGGTAATGCACATCACATAAGCCTTGCAAGCATTGCAACTAATGAGTTAGTGAGATGATGTATTACGGAACGAGTAAAGAGACTTGCCGGTAACGAGATTGAACTAGGTATTGAGATACCGACGATCGAATCTCGGGCAAGTAACATACCGATGACAAAGGGAACAACGTATGTTGTTATGCGTGTCTGACCGATAAAGATCTTCGTAGAATATGTAGGAGCCAATATGAGCATCCAGGTTCCGCTATTGGTTATTGACCGGAGACGTGTCTCGGTCATGTCTACATTGTTCTCGAACCCGTAGGGTCCGCACGCTTAAGGTTTGCGATGACAGTTATATTATGAGTTTATGCATTTTGATGTACCGAAGTTTGTTCGGAGTCCCGGATGTGATCACGGACATGACGAGGAGTCTCGAAATGGTCGAGACATAAAGATTGATATATTGGAAGCCTATATTTGGATATCGGAAGTGTTCTGGGTGAAATCGGGATTTTACCGGAGTACCGGAGGTTACCGGAACCCCCCGGGAGGTATATGGGCCTTAGTGGGCTTTAGTGGAAGAGAGGAGAGGTGGCCAGGGCTGGGCCGCGCGCCCCTCCCCCCTAGTCCGAATAGGACAAGGAGAGGGGGGCGGCGCCCCCCCTTCCTTCTCTCTCTCCTCTTCCCCCTCCCGAATCCTATTCCAACTAGGAAAGGGGGGAATCCTACTCCCGGTGGGAGTAGGACTCCTCCTGGCGCGCCCTCCTCCTGGCCGGCCGCACCTCCCCCTTGTTCGTTTATATACGGAGGCAGGGGGCACCCCTAGACACACAAGTTGATCCACGTGATCATATTCTTAGCCGTGTGCGGTGCCCCCTTCCACCATAATCCTCGATAATATTGTAGTGGTGCTTAGGCGAAGCCCTGCGACAGTAGAACATCAAGATCGTCACCACGCCGTCGTGCTGACGGAACTCTTCCCCGACACTTTGCTGGATCGGAGTCGGGGATCGTCATCGAGCTGAACGTGTGCTAGAACTCAGAGGTGCCGTAGTTTCGGTGCTTGATCGGTCGGGCCGTGAAGACGTACGACTACATCAACCGCGTGTGCTAACGCTTCCGCTGTCGGTCTACAAGGGTACGTAGATCACACTCTCCCCTCTCGTTGCTATGCATCACCATGATCTTGCGTGTGCGTAGGAATTTTTTGAAATTACTATGTTCCCTAACACCTAACAATAATCTCTATAACCAAGGTAATAGGGACGAGGAGTAAACGGAGGGAGTAGTACAATTTTCTCCTCGTCCTGCGAGCCACCGCGCGCATGGGCGAGGGAGCGGGCGTAAGGCGTAGTAAGCAAGCTTCACCTCATCCCGCGAGCCACCGCACCAGTGGGCGGGGGAGACAGCGTACTAAGCAAGCTTCTCCTCGTTCTATGAGTTGACGGGACACATCAAAAGTACTCCAGTGTATAGAGCCTTGCCTCTAAGGTAGGCCCCACATGGTTTGCCTCTTTTTTTAACATAACACGTCAAGTCGCAATTTGTTTGTTCACCCGTGGTAGACGATCCTCCCTCCACCAAGTGGACAACCAGTACACATGCCAAAGTACCACGTGGGCTGCCTTTTTCATACAGAAATGAGCTCCACCGTGTACCCGCGGGGGTGTGGTTGGCAAAGAGACGGGAGTACGTGTGCCGTGCATGCACCTCTTCTCTTCATGCACGTCCCCCACCTATGTGGGTGTGTGTGAGAGATACAAACCGCGTTCGTGAGTGTTTTTTGTTTTGGGGTGGGGGTGGGGTGGGGGTTGATTTCGTGAATTATTTGTGGGAATATGTGTCGATGACATCTCAAACAAAATTTCGCATGCAATGTGTGTGAAATGGAGGCCTATCCATATCATACATAGAGGGTCGGGCAATCCACGAGAAGAGAGGGAGGGGTCATAGCTATTGATAGAGTCGAAGAGAGGATCAAGTGGGTGGGTGCGAGATCGATGAAGAGAGCCATCAAAATTGTGTGTGTGCAAGTCAAAGATATAGGGCGACTGGCCTACCGGAACGTTAGAGGGCACACGTCAAGTTTGTGTGTGGCAGGGAGACATGACTAGAGCGCTCGATGTATCGGTGTGTGTGGGGGGAGGGGGTGGTGGGAGGGGTAGGCAGAGGCCTAACTATAGAGGTAGAACGACTCGTATATCTGTTGAGAAGGAGAGACCCAGCTATGTCTTGAGGGAGATCGGTCGACATCCATACATAACTGAAGGACGGGAAATATGATGGGAGAGAGAGAGAGAGAGGAGAGAGAGAGGGAGGGAGAGGGAGGGAGAGGGGTAGAGTGCTGGATGGGTGATGGAGTTGCTTCTCGAAGATGGTGGGAGAGGCCTACTAGAAAAAATGAGGGTGGAACTGCAATGTTATCAATAAGAGTGGGGATGTGTTTATGTGTGTACCTATGCGCAATAGATCTGTCGGGACGCATCCATGGATGATGAAGGGGAACCATGTGTTTGGTAAGCAAACCTAACTAGATTGGTAGATCAATTGTTGTTTGTCGGAGGAAGGGAGAGACACAACTAATGAGGTAGATCGATTGACGTGTGGGTAAAAACGAGTTATAAGGACCTAGCTAGCTATATGTATAGCGAGAGATCGGTCGGTGTACGTCCATTTGTTAGAGGCAAATAAGGCCCAGCAAGACGGATAGACAGAGAGAATGGAGCTAGGAGGTGGTGCGAGAGGCCCAACTACTAGCTAGATAGGGGGAGGAGTGTGCGGTTGTGAGAGCGATGAAAAGAGGGGCAAGAGTTTACACGTGTGTCCGACCGTATGAGAGACACGAGGCAAGGACACATAAAGGAGGAGATTGAAGGTGTGTTTGTATGTTGTAGGCAGGCATCGCTGGAGAGGTTTATCGATAGGTGTGTGTCGGAAAGGAGTTGTGAAGACTCTGGGAGAACGACCTAAAGAAAAAATGAAGGTGCACGGTGGATAGAGTGCCGACGGAGGGGGAGGGCGAGGAGGGCGTGTGCATGCACGAGAGAAAGTTAGTGGTAGCTACAAAGGTTAGAGGATTGTGTGGGTGTAAGAGACTAACAAAGATCATAATTTGATATGAAAGCGGATTCATATATTTGAATAGGAGATCATAGTGTTTTAAACATTGCATGCATGAATATAGCGGTGATACACGTGCTGTGCACATGTTATACCATAATGTGATAATGCATGGCGTTTGCAACTCACAGCTAAATGCCGAACAATCTAAACCATACTATACATCAAACAATCTTGCATTTTATTTGAATTTGTGATAATGTGTGGCATTTGCATCTTACAACTAAATATCGAACAATCTAAACAATACTATATATCGAACATTCTCACATTTTATTTGAATTTGTGGTAATGTGTGGTGTTTGCAACTCACATCTAAATACTTGTAGGCGTAGGGGCGGGGCACCATACATAATGTGATAAACACATTATACATATGAGACATTGTTTAGATTATGAAGATCTAGCTAGATCTAGAAATGTAATGTGATTTCAAATCAAAATAAAGTGGATTCAAAAAATCTAGTTCGAGTTCATATAGTACACATAGTTCATATGTAACTCTAGACTAATCATGTGGTGTGCTGTGAAGATAATACACAAACGATGGTTTAACTTGACAATAATGATGATTGTAGATCTTATTAAAACAGAGAAACGAATTCAAATGCTTTGACTTCACAACAATCATTACTGTAGATCTTATTCAAATAGAGAAACGAATTCAAATTTAGTTCATATTGAAGCGGTAGTATATACGTTTGGAATGCACTAAAACGTTCATTTGAGTAGTAGGTTGCATGCATTATACACGTAGGGAAATATTTTAATTGAACATAACATGAATTCAAAGTTTTGAATGACGTTTGTTGGGCGCATTGATTTGGTACAGTACACGTTAGGCTTGTCCGGAAATTTCAACCCGCGCCTTGTTAGCCCGAAATATTTAAGATATATCTTTGTCTTGTTGTGCTCCGACAACTCCCTCCATCTCAACCCGCGCCTTGCTATTCCGAAATTACAACGCGCGAAAACTCCCACCTCCTGTGAAATCCCGACACGCGAAATGCCCGTGGTACCCCTGAACCGAAAGAATCGCCTCAAATCGGTGGGGGTACTTTCGTAACTTACCCCACATTTCGGACAAGCGCGTCTCTAAGCCATGGTTCCCCACTGCCATCCCATCCGCCCACCCATTCGTACACTGAGGCCGCGAAACCCGCGACGAAACCCCACACCCTGCTCCGTCCGCCACCCAGCCGAAGCCTCTTCCCCGACGACGTCATCCACAGCAACACCTTGGCGTCCCTCATCCATTGTACCGGATGAGGATCCGTCGTCGATCTCATCGTCCCGCCGGTTTAGCCACCCCGTCCTCCACCTCCAAGGAGCTGCCCCGACGTTCCCCTCGTCCTTCATGCCACCTCCATTCCCACACCGCCGTCTTCACCTGCACCACCGGAAGAGCATCATAATCACCGTTTCCTCGGATGAAGCTACGGCCTAATCGGCGCCACCAAAGAGGTTGTACACTAATCGCCGCATTTTCTTCTTGATTCGATCTCACGGTGCTGCCGGGGCTCGGTCCCGAGCCGACATGGCGCGGCTCCATCCACAGCGGCTAAGGGATTCCTGGATTAGGAGGTCTCCGTACAGCCGGACTATAACCTTTGGCCGGACTGTTGGACCATGAAGATACAAGATTGAAGACTTCGTCTCGTGTCTGGATGGGACTCTACTTGGCGTGGAAGCCAAGCTAGGCAATATGGATATGGATATCTCCTCCTTTGTAACCGACCTTGTGTAACCCTAAACCTCTCCGGTGTCTATATAAACCGGAGGGTTTTAGTCCGTAGGACAGAACAATAACATACAATCATACCATAGGCTAGCTTCTAGGGTTTAGCCTCTCTGATCTCATTGTAGATCTACTCTTGTAGTACCCATATCATCAATATTAATCAAGCAGGACGTAGGGTTTTACCTCCATCAAGAGGGCCCGAACCTGGGTAAAACATCGTGTCCCCTGCCTCCTGTTACCATCCGCCTTAGACGCACAGTTCGGGACCCCCTACCCGAGATCCGCCGGTTTTGACACCGACATTGGTGCTTTCATTGAGAGTTCCTCTGTGTCGTCGCCATTAGGCTCGATGGCTCCTTCTATCATCGATAGCGATGCAATCCAGGGTGAGACTTTTCTCCCTGAACAGATCTTTGTGTTCGGCGGCTTCACACTGCGGGCCTCTTACTTGGCCATCTGGAGCAGATCGAAAGTTACGTCCCTGGCCACCAGGTCAGGTTTGGAAGCTTAAACTACATGGCCGATATCCGCGGAGACTTGATCTTCGACAGATTTGAGCCTCTGCCTTGTGCGTCACGCGGTCACGATGAGTACGATTTAGCTCTACCATCAGAAAGTGCTCAGGAGATCGCACCGGCAGCCGCTCCGACCCTCAATTGGAGCCAGTTGCGCCTCCCATGGATGGCTGGATAGACCCCGCCACAGAGGCCGCATCCCCAACGGTGATTGAGCCGAATATTGATTTTACAATTCACGGGAGTCGTGTTGTTAAACTACCGGATACTTCTCCGGCCACGGACTCCGAACCACCTGCGCCCGTTCCTATCGAATCCGGTTGGGCGCTGATCATGGAGTTCACCTCCGCGGATATCTTTCAGTACTCGCCCTTCGGCGACATACTGAACTCATTAAAGTCTCTCTGCTTGTCAGGAGAGTCCTGGCCGAACTATGTCCGGCAAGATTGGAATGCGAATGACGAAGAAATTCTCTGCCCACCCACCACCCACTTAGTAGCCACTGTCGATGACTTAACCGACATGCTCGACTCTGACTCCAAAGACATCGACGGTATGGACGATGATGCAGGAGACGAATAGGAACCACTGCCCACAGGGCACCGGACGCCCACTTCATCACATGACGTATACATCGTGGACACACCTAAAGACGACGACGAGGACGCAACGAAGGGTTGTCCCCTCGAGAAGCAGTCAAAGCGGCGGCGTAAGCGCCACTCCAAATCACGCCTCGGTAGAAACAACGATCATATAGACCCAGCGTTAGAGCAGGGTGAACCATCGCCGGACCACGGCAACACGGAGAATCAAACCGAACAACCCGACTCTGTCAAAGATAATAGTCCGGACGACATCACACCAGACAGACACCCGGAGCAATATAATGCCCGTCAAAGGCTTGTTGCCACCGTGAGGAGTCTAAAAAAGCAGAAGCAAAGGCTCAAGGCTGCGCAAGACACACTCCGAATCAGATGGAGTAAAGTACTCAACTCAGCAGCGAAGTACGACGGTAATCACCACACCAAGAGCTACCCGAAGCGGAAGTTGCTACCTGAATTCGATGAGGAGGCCTTAGATCCCCCACTACCAAAAATTAAAACGGCCATCTGGCTGGATAGACGACCTCACGGCCAACATAGAGCGGCAAACAACGCCGCACATAAGCCAATACACGATCCATGCGAGGGCTCGCATCAAAAGGACGGCGCAACCAGATCCATCTATGGACCAGCAAGCGCGCTCCAGCATACGATGCAACACAACAAACATCCGAACAACGCGGTACACCCAGATACAGGGATGCCGCACACCCCCTATGTTTCACCGATGAGGTGCTGGACCATGAATTTCCAGAGGGATTCAAACCCGTAAACATAGAGGCATATGATGGAACAACAGACCCTGGGGTCTGGATTGAGGACTATATCCTCCATATCCATATGGCTCGAGGAGATGATCTCCACGCCATTAAGTATTTACCCCTCAAACTCAAAGGGCCAGCTCGGCACTGGCTTAAAAGCCTCCCCGAAAGCTCCATTGGAAGCTGGGAAGAGCTCAAAGACGCTTTTCGGGAAAATTTTCAAGGGACTTATGACCGACCTCTGGACGCAGACGATTTGAGTCATATAACTCAACAGCCCGGAGAGTCAGCCCGAAAGCTTTGGAACAGGTTTCTTACTAGAAAGAACCAAATAGTCGACTGTCCGAACGCCGAAGCCTTGGGAGCTTTTAAGCATAGCATCTGCGATGAATGGCTTGCCAGACACCTCGGCCAAGAAAAGCCGAGAACAATGGCAGCATTAACAAACCTCATGACCCGCTTTTGCGTGGGTGAGGATAGCTGGCTAGCCAGATGCAGCACCAGCGACCCAGTACATCCGAAGTTAGAGATGGAAACGGGAAATTACGGCGCAGCAAAAATAATAAGCGCTGGAATAAAGAAGACAACCCGAAGAGCACGGCGGTAAATGCCGGATTCAGAAGTTCTCGGCAAGGTCAGCAAAAGTCACCCTCTAAAGGCGCCAGAGATGAACTGTCCAGCCTAAACAAAATTCTGGACCAAATATGTCAGATCCATAGCACCCCCGATAAACCTGCAAATCATACCCACAGAGAATGTTGGGTCTTTAAGCAGTCCGGCAAGCTCAACGCCGTACACAAGGGGGAGGATACACCAAGCGAAGACGAGGATGAGCCTCTCAAGCAAGACACTGGGGAACAAAAGAAATTTCCACCAGAAGTAAAAACAGTGAACGTGTTACACGTGATCAAGGGGAGAAACAAAGCGGCACTCCCAGAGAAATACGCCCAAGGGCCTATCACCGCGGAATCCTTCCACTGGTCGTCTTAACCGATCACTTTCTACCATCGGGATTACTCAGCAAGTATCCGGCATGCAGGATGGGCTGCCTTGGTATTAGACCCAATAATTGACGGATACCATTTCACACGAGTCCTGATGGACGATGGCAGCAATCTAAACCTGATATATCAGGACACAATCCACAAAATGGGGATAGACCCAACGAAAATTTGCCATAGTAATACTACCTTTAAAGGAGTAACGCCAGGCCCAAGGGCTCATTGCATGGGCTCTCTGCTACTAGAGGTTATATTCGGCTTCCCCGATAACTTCCGTAGCAAAAATTTAACATTCCACATTGCTCTGTTCCAAAGTGGCTATCAAGCACTACTTGGACGCGAAGCTTTCACTCGCTTTAATGCAATACCGCATTACGCTTCCCTCACGCTTAAGATGCCCGGTCCACGTGGCATCATTACAGCGAATGGAAATATTGAGAGATCCTTGCGTGCCGAAGAGAGTGCGACTGCCTTGGCAGCCGCACACTAAAAATGGCCTCAACAACTAAAGCATTTGATAGGTCGTCAAGACCACAGACACGGTTAGATGAGTCCGCCGCAGATACATGTAATTCATACAGGTTTGATGGCCACACCCCTATTACAAATACAAGGGGCTCAACGCGCGCAGACAAGTGGCAATTTTTACTCATCTTGAATTGTACGTGGTTTCTTTAAACCTACCTTTTTGCACGACAACTTTTCACCTAAGTTTCTCTCTTTTACAGATGACCATTGTGATACACCCGTCCAGGATACGGCACAACGGAGACACAGGCGCATACATGCAGCAGGGACCCGTTCCAAGGATTCTTTTTAGATTAAGACCCTGCGTAAACCTTTTTTACTGTCTCTTGTTGATACACATCCCTCGGATTCTCAGTACAATTGAGAAGGATGCTAACGTCTTGGCATGTGGCCACGTCAGAATAATGCACATACCTGGAGACCAGGGGCTTCTTACAAAGGGCACTGTTTAGGCCTGGTTTATACCATAAAAGACCGAATACCTTAGGGAGTGTTCGGCGTCGCGAGTTTGGCCTTATATGCATCAGCTCCGAATCATGTCTTTGGTCAAATGTTGGGTTTGCCCGGCTCCTGTGTTTTGTTGCCTTACGTTCCGCTCTATCGGCTAAGGCAGCACCAGGAGAACCACTGCGATTGTTCCCCGGTTCATGCGGACGAGCACCTCAGTGGAGAAAGACGAAAACTGACTGTCATGATATAGCGTGAGACTGGTCAACCACTCGATGACCTATCGGAATGTTATAATTCCTCCGCCTTAACGAAGGGTCGTTTCCCGGCCAGGCATGTACGCACCCTGAATTCGGGAGAGTGCGGAGCCACCATGGGCTATATAGTAGCCCCACTGTCAAACTCCTATGGCTAAGTGAAAGTGTTAAAGCATTATAGTCCGGTTGCCTAGTTCGCAGCGCCATCACCTCCTTATTAGGACCAAGACATTGGATTAAGTGTGAATACACGTCTTCTGCGAACACCCCCGCATTATATGCGTGGGGGCTGAAGCCGACGACTGCAATCTTTCAGGTTATATACATGTATACATAAACGGCCGCACAGGAGGCATCATACTACTTTTGGGAAAAAGTATAAATACAGCCTTGATAAATTTCATAAAAACATTGTTTTTACAATGGGAATACATGTCACTCAAACATAATATTCTTCGAGCACTGGGCCTCTATCAAACGAGCACCCTCAAGAACTTCTTCAAAATAGTGCTCGGCAGCCACTCGGCCTATGGCCGAACCCTGCGCCGCAACAGTGGTAGCATCCATCTCTGCCCAGTATGATTTGACACGGGCAAGGGCCATCCGCGAGCCTTCTATGCACGCCGACCTCTTCATCACATTGATGCGTGGCACCGCACCAAGGAACTGCTGCACTAAGCTGAAATAGCTATTCGGCTTCGGCTTTTCCGGCCACAGATGATCTACGACAGACCTCATGGCAAGTCCGGACAATCTATTGAGTTCGGCCCATTCGGGACGCCGATCAGTTAGTGGAAGCGGACGCTCTGGAATGTTAAACTGCGACTAGAATAGCTTGTCCACTTCACGATCTGTTTGATCTCGGAAGTATTCGGCCGCATCGACAGCACTCGCTGTCAAAACCAGATATGCGTCTGCCGAACTCCACAGCCGATCCAGAGGGGCATACCGCGGATCTCCGAACTTCCTCCGCAGCAAAAAGGGCTTCCCAGCCACAATATCACCAGATTCACGCAGCTCTTCCTTCTTTTCCCTCATGGCAGAGCAGTGTCTTTGGTCGCCATCGTGGCCTTTTCAAGGTCTGTTGCCTTTGCTTGGTTCTCTTCTTCAAGGAACTGGCAACGGTCGGCAGTGTCTTTTAACTTTACAACCATCTTGGCCATTTTATCTTTGCTCTCGCAATGTGCAGCCTTTTCGGCTCTTAACTCTTCGGCCGCCTTTAAAGCAGTCGCATTACTAATTCTTGCTTGTTCCTTGGCTCGGGCAAGTTCCGCCCGAAGGGTCTCCACGGTGGAAGCTCCATCTGCAGTCACAACATATTAAAGATACTGGCATCATGCTGCTCTTATTATGTGACATTCACCAGAAAACATTACTTACCCTGTGCCTCGTCAAGCTGCTTGTTAACAAGCTCGATGTCGGCATCTACCGCATCCAGTTGCTGCTTTAGTTCGGCAAACTCATTAGTCCGGCTAGCCACCGGAGCTTCCACCACCTGCAAATAAAGGCGGTTTGGTTATTACCTGGGACTACGATCCTCTGTTCTCTGCCGTTCTCGACGACAACTAGAGTCTCAGGGGCTACTATCTACACAGGGCACACCTAAAAATGTGCAGTACTATCAAAAAGTATATCATTTCACGTACCTCAAAGCCTGTCAGTAGACTCATAAAGGCTTCATGTAATCCGGTTTCGGCGGATGAAATTCTTTCCATCACCTTACCCATTAATGTACGGTGTTCTTCTGAGATGGCCGCTCGCTCCAACAGCTCCCTCTGTACGTCCGACCGCATACCAGATGGTGCTGGACTCTTTTGTTTGCTCTCTTCGAGAGCCGGACGCTGGGGACTTCGGGTGACTATGGGATTATCTTCTGGCCTCACCGGATCCGGAGAGGCCCTCCGTGACGACACATCAAGGTTGCCCGTTTCTTGAGCGGGGGAGTCCGGGGGAGGCGTTTCGCTCTCCATCATCTCCGGAAGAAGATCCCCCGAAGACGAGCTCTGCTGAGAAGGGCTCAGGTCCGAACTGCAAGATATATGCTTTGGTTATTTTCCTCAGAGGTAAGGTAGTATATCTTCACTATTAAAGTATTTTTTGATTACTTACAGCTCGTTGGAGGGCTGATCCTCGCGCGGACTTTGTGCGGCAAGAGCACACCCCAACGCAGGACCCTCTGGTGGAGACTTCTTCTCCTGTTTGGAAGCCTTGGTTTCCGGATATTCAGAGGTAGTCCTCTTCCTTCCCCGAAGCGAGAGAAGGTCAGATTCTTCCCCTTGGTTATCCTCCTTCACGGAGGCGCTCGTTCCCTTGGCTGGAATTGGTAGCGATGGGGGCCTGCTTTCAACCTCATTATTTCCCCCTTTATCTTCCTTTGAGGGCTCCGGGCAAGGTGCTAGCTCGAGCATCTTTTCCAGTACCAGATTCTCCAAACCCTCAGGAAGGGGGGCCGAACACCGAATCATCTTCGCCCTTGTTAGCCAATCCTGGTCAAAGAGCAATTTCTCAGAATGACGTCATGGTAAATGAAAGACGGTGTGTTCGGCTAAAGGATTACTTACTTGGTCGGCGGTACGGTTGCTGCTCAGGCCCACGTCCTCGGTAGTATCCGGACACTCTATTTGGGGTCTGAAGGATGATTTGTACATCTCCTCGTGCGTCAGGCCAAGGAAGTTCTGAATAGTGTGTGGCCCTTCTGGGTTGAACTCCCACATACGGAGGGGCCGGCGTTTGCAAGGCTGGACTCGACGAACCAGCATGACTTGCACCACCGGAACCAGACTGACATCTCCTTCGAAGAGATCTTGAATGCGGTTCTGCAGTATAGGCACGTCCTTGGCTAGACCCCAGCTCAGCCCTCTGCTAATCCATGACATCAGTTGTGGTGGAGGGCCCGAGCGGAAAACAGGGGCAGCCACCTACTTCGCACTTCTAGGAGCTGTGATGTAAAACCACTCCCGTTGTCATAATCCGGACACCTCTGGAAAGGAACCCTTTGGCCATGAAGCTCCAGCGATCTTGCTTATTAATGCGCCTCCGCACGCTACATGCTGCCCCTCGACCATCTTTGGCTTCACATCAAAGGTCTTGAGCCACAGGCCGAAGTGAGGGGTAATGCGGAGGAAGGCCTCACATACAACAATAAATGCCGAGATGTGGAGAAAGGAGTCCGGGGCTAGATCGTGGAAATCTAGCCCGTAATAGAACATCAAACCCCTAACGAAGGGATCCAGAGTGAGGCCTAGACCTCGGAGGAAGTGGGAGACGAACACGACGCTCTCGTCGGGTTCGGGAGTAGGGACGACCTGCCCTCGGGTGGGCAGCCTATGCAAAATTTCGGCGGTTAGGTATCTGGCCTCCCTCAAATTCTTGATATCCTCTTCCGTAATGGCGGAGGGCATCCACCGGCTTTGAAGGCTAGATCCGGACATGACTGAAGGTCCGAAGCACCTGACCTGGGCTTTGGGTGTTAGAACTCAAGGCGGGGGAAGGATTCGATTTAGCACGGGAGGGAAAAAAGTAAAAAGTCTTGTCCCTTTATAAAGAGGGTGAATATCAAGCGTCCTCTCCGTAGCCGTTTGGGACTTGCCTATAATCTAGGAGTCCTAGACACGGTTGGGTTACCCACGACCGTATTAATGAGAATCCCGTAATTAAGGGAACACGATCTCTGTTTTGACAAGACATGTCAAGAAACCGCCTCGCATTACGGGTGGAGCTAGTTAAAGGAAACGGTTCGAATAATCACCGGGCCATGACATAATGTCGTGTTTCCAAAACAAGTCAGCAAATTAGATTTGTGGAAATATTATTCTCTCTATGGTGGTATGCGGAACTTATTTTGCAGGGTCTGACACTATCCTTGTATTCAAATTCTTCCATGATGTATTAGGAGGAGGAACCCGCCTTGCAATGCCGAAGACAATACTGCGCGCCGGACTCATCGTCATTGAAGCCTGGTTCAGGGGCTAATGAGGGAGTCCTGGATTAGGGGGTCTCCAAACAGCCGGACTATAACCTTTGGCCGGACTGTTGGACTATGAAGATACAAGATTGAAGACTTCGTCTCATGTCCGGATGGGACTCTACTTGGCGTGGAAGGTTAGCTAGGCAATACGGATATGGATATCTCCTCCTTTGTAACCGACCTTGTGTAACCCTAAACCTCTCCGGTGTCTACATAAACCGGAGGGTTTTAGTCCGTAGGACAGAACAATAACATACAATCATACCATAGGCTAGCTTCTAGGGTTTAGCCTCTCTGATCTCGTGGTAGATCTACTCTTGTACTACCCATATCATCAATATTAATCAAGCAGGATGTAGGGTTTTACTTCCATCAAGAGGGCCCGAACCTGGGTAAAACATCATGTCCCCTGCCTCCTGTTACCATCCGCCTTAGACGCATAGTTCGGGACCCCCTACCCGAGATCCGCCGGTTTTGACACCGACAGCGGCGTCGCCGGCCACTTCCTCCACGGCATCGCTCCCTCAGCGGCGACGTCCACATCAGTAGGACCTGCTGCTGCTTTAGCTCTCGCTCGCGCTGCTTCTCTGCTCTTGCTCTCGGTCCCCTACCTGGTCTGCTCTTGCTATTGCTCTTGCTCGCGCTGCTGCTCTCGCTCTTGCTCTTGCTTGTGATGCTACTCCGATTTAGCTACACTTCACTCTGATGCCGCCGGGGTGAAGGAAGAACCAGCCATAGTGGGGAGGGGGGCTCGCTGGAGAGGTCCACTATCTATCTTAGGGTTTGGGATGGGGGCGGTGGTCGCCGGTGGTGGCGGGGCATTGGCGGGGCGGTGGCGTGGGGATCGCCGGAGAAAAAGCTCGGCACGGGGGGAGGGGGGCTAGAGGGATGGCCGGGGCGGCAGCGGACCAGCGGTGGGGAGTGTTTTCGGGGCGGGCGGGGCAGAGCACCGCCGGCCGCGGGCGGCGGGGGGCTGCTGTTTGGCCGGCTCAGGGGGTGGAGGTTGAAGATGAAACACAAGCCCTTGATTTCATATCCAACGGCTGCAAAATCGACTGATCAGAGATGAAAAAGTCAGTTGACCGACGTGTAGCCTCACCTTGCTAGTGCGTTCAGTTTCGACAGCAAAAATCAGTTTCGACAGCAAAATTCAGTTTCGACAGTTAAGTTCAGTTTCAACAGTTAAGTTCAGTTTCGACAGTTAAATTCAGTTTCGACAGTTAAGTTCAGAGATGAGCGGCTGATGTATTTTACATCTAGCACTTTGTGTTTATGTATTTTACGTCATGTATTGGAGATGCTATTAGAATTCCACTCAGGTTAACGTTGTTTGTTGTCTCTCTTGTCCTGCTTCAGCCTTGGCATCGTAGAACTCACCGGAGCTGCTCCAACGACCAAACCCTCCATCACAGCGGAGCAGTACCTCGGGCTCCATCTCCAAACGCCTAAGATCTTCTTCCCCTCCTCCAACAGCCAAGTCAGCCGGAGCATCCTCACCGGCCAACCCAATCACGCTGAGATCGACATGGCTTCGCCAAAGAGGTTGTACACTTGTTGCATCTCTTTTTTACTCTACATGTTATATATATTGTCCACTGAGCACACTGATTTGTTCCTTTAGTGTCTCCTTGAAAGAAAAAATGTAGGAATTTGAATTTTCACTTGTCCTCCTTTTCAAATTCCTATTCATGAAGCACAAGACTAAGAGATATTAGCATAATAGCATTATAACCGTACATTTTCTTGTGGTTTGACTTAATCTCACCATGCTTCTTTGCATCCTGTGATCTTCCAATGTTTTTAAATTCTCTGTTTTGCACGTGCATTCCTATCTATTTCCTATCCCTGCATTGTTGGAGTCCTCCAATTCAAACGAGCCCTTACAGAATTACTTCTCTTACAGATAGTTGTCAAAGAAAACCTTGCGTGGTTTGTCCCGCTCCTGCTGCACCGTCCTCCACCCCAGCTCAGCTTCTCCAACGACAGAAGGGTCCAGCACAGCAGGGATCCGGTCTGCAGACTTTCTTTCGCCGCCTCAGATCTTCCTCCCTGCTGCTAGCAGCCATGAAAACTGCACTACCATCATCAATCGAGCAGATGACCTCGAGGACTACACGGGTCCGCAAGAGAGGTCGCACTCTTTCGTGTCTGCTTACGTTATGCATCGCTTAATATTACATGCTACTTTATCGTCCTGTTCACCGATTAGACTCTGAGTCAGCTCCAAACTAATGGTCAAACTTGAGTTTTTAAATGGTTGTGGGGTACATATCGGGGCCGCTATCAATAGTATCTATCTACTATCTGGTTAATCTCCGGTGTCTACTATGAGTTTCATGTTGGGTGGGAAACAAACAGTAAAGAAGCCATTATCTGTATTTTTTAACCGAAGCCATTATCTGCCTGCTATTATTGGTTTTGGGTCTATCCACAGGTTGCTACCATCACTCTGGATTTTTGCATGCACTCCTTACATAATCTCACTATGTTTTATTCCTATGCATGATAGTTATTGTAAACAATGGAACTGAACATGTAGAGCAAAAGAGACGAGCCTTGCGTGGCAATAAAATTTCATGCAGACGTCGCTCCATGGTAGGCGCAAAGGCAACCCCCCTCCACACATTTCGGATTGTAATCGAGGGGACGATATCTGTTCTGAGGGGGATTCAGAAGGAGAAGACAACTCCTATTTACCCCCCTGAGGTCTTCGCTCTAACTTGGCATGCTGATGTTGGTTATATCATGCATATGGTGTCTTGCATTGCTTACTTTATACATCAAATATGTCATCTTCTTAGTTTAGACATCCTTTGTGAGAATGCCATCTGTTTAGTTTATTCATCGTTTATGTGAATTATGCAACGCCATCTTGTTTAGCCAGGCATCATATATGTGAATTTTGCAATGCCATCCTGCTTAGCCAGTCATCTTATATGTAAATTATATCAGGCCATCCTTTTTTCGTACATATTACATTTGTCAACAATGTTATTACTTTCAACTGCTCTTCGTGTGCATTAGCCATTTGACACGGTGATGGCAAATTCTGGAGTGAAAACAAGGTCTTCAGAGCAGACTATGCTATCTGACGAAGGGCATATCTCGTTGGTTATGGATACAGAGGAGGATTCAGAGACAGATGACCAGTCCTATCCCCCCCCGAGGTGTATGCTCTAACTTGGCAGGGTTATGTTTCTCATATCATGCGTATGGTGTCTCGCATTGCTATGTCATTTGATTAGTTTAGACATGCTTTGTGTGAATGCCACCTGTTCAGTGTCTAATTACCATATATGTGAATTATGCATTGCCATCTTGTTGCAAGACATTATATATGTGAATTATACAATGCTATCTTGTTGAAAAGGCATTATATATGTGAATTATGCAATGCCATGTTGTTTATCCAATCATCATGTATGTGAATTATATCATGCTAACATTATTTTGTATTACGTGTTCCATTTGTCAACAACGTTTGTATATTCAACTACTCTTCCTATGCATCAGCCATTTGAAGTGGTGATGGAAGTATCTGGAGTGAAAACAAGGTATTCAGAGAAGACAATGCTACCTACTGAAGCAGACATCTTGCTGGTTATAGAGAGCTCCTCACAGGAGGATTCAGAGACTGATGACCAGTCCTATTTTCCCCCTGAGGTCTATGCTTAA
Organism: Triticum urartu; assembly: GCF_003073215.2. Lineage (NCBI taxonomy): Eukaryota > Viridiplantae > Streptophyta > Magnoliopsida > Poales > Poaceae > Triticum > Triticum urartu. The sequence continues at coordinate 17,500,577 of NC_053025.1, forward strand.
ACTTGGCAGGGTTATATTACCCATGCACTACTAGGGAAAAGCTTATACACAGACGCTTACTAGTAGCGCTCTTTATTTACCCACACTACTACTATTTACTAGTAGTGAGCTATAATGACCCGCACTACTAGTACTATTTACTAGTAGCGCGTGGCAAAAAATAACACGCTATTAGTAAATATTCTCGACCATGCCCAGCGGACACACCGTAGTAGTAGTGTGGGTTTTAAACCATCGCTATTGCTAAGTGGATATATGTAGCGCCGGTGAGATACCCTGCGCTACCACTAGCCTTTCAGTCCCATCCCCCACCCTATCAACCATCCCAGTCCACCCACTTCCGCACCCCCCCCCCCCCCCCCTTCACATCCCCCCCCCCCCCCCCCCTCTCTCCTCCGCCGATGGGATCTCTCCCTTTCTCCGATCCATGTCGAGATCCTCCGCCGTGTGGCCGCACACACGTGCAGCCTTCCTCCACCACCGGCAGCAGGCGCATGGGAGGAGCAGTGCTGCCGAAGCCGGCGCATGAAAGGAGCTCAGGAAGCCGCCGGCTGGAGGAGCTAGAGGTGCAGCGGGGATCCGCGGCTCCACGCCCTGTCCCTAGTCAGTCCCCTCTGAATCTCGCCGCAGCCGCCGCAGGTACTGACCCATTGATCCATCTCCCCCTCGCCCCCGTTTCTTTCCTCGATCCATTGACCCATCGAACCATCTAGATAGGACCGGTGTCGAAGCTAGAAGATCAGGGATTTGAGGTTAGCTACGTTTTCTAATGTGTAATTTCCACTAGTGAACAATGGATGTACGGATTCCATTGGGACCGAATAGCGGTATACCAGATTCGCCCTGGATAGAAAGTGTTGAAGGACAGGTTCATTTTGTATTGGGATCTCAATAATGATCTAAATGACTCAATAAGTGTTTAGTAATTATAGATTATTAATTTTTCCGAACAAAAGAAGTCCCTAGGACTGCTAGTTCCTGCGACCATCAACCCTATATTAAATTTTTTTCCACTGCTGAAACTGTATGTTGCATGTTGTATACATCACCTAGCCGACCATCAACCCTGCAACAAATTGGAGGGTCCGATCGTTTGCATTTTATTTTGAGAGCCGTTTCTCGTACACATACATCACTGATAGATAGGGACTTCTCACTGAAAAGATAATTACACGGTAATATGTAGGCCTAATTTTATCATATGATAAATCCCAATGATTGTCAGTTAGTGTGGTTGTAGAACTAAATTGCCAAGTTGAACACCAATAGGAAGAGCTTAAAATGATGTATGAAAGATTGTGAATATACTTGAAAAGCAATGAGCATGAGCCTGCCTACCTAATGCATTGAACACACACACACACACACATATATATATATATTCATTGCTTATTCCTTGTCTGGTGGCAGTGGCAAATGAACTATGCCAGGTTGCTGCAGATGTGGGTACTATCCTATGGTGGGGACATTTTTCTGGATAGATTATGGGGCGTAGATTTCAAGAATAATTGATTGTGGTTCTGTCCAATCTTTTGCTAAATACAACATATTTGGGAGTACAAGAAAAGTAGTAAAATGGCGAGTAAATTTTTATATGGAATTGTGTTTTTGTCCAATCTTTTGTCGGATTATGTCGAAACTGCAACCGTGATCTTTATATGTTACTACTTTAGACCACATGGCTGATTGATTATGCTTCTCAATTCTCAAAAAGTTATGATTTGATAGAACTCTCTCTGATGCAACCGTGTTTTAGCATGGTGGTGCGAAAGTGTTGCGGCTTGGTTTGCGAGCTACAAACCTTATCAAGCAGCAAAGTCATCTCACATATGCCGACGATGAAGATGCATATTTATTGGCTGAGGGAGCAACAACACAATTCTGATGATTCTGCCAATGTTGCTTGTTTGTTCTATTGTCACCGTTTGTTTGATGCTCTTTTGGCAGCCAGTAGCATAATTGTACTTATGTCTAAATTTCTCTCTTTTCATATTTACTTGCAAGGGCCAGAGGGTATCTGATGCTACACAGGTAAATCTTACATGCCTTGTCATTAATCATTGTTGGTGAAACAAATGTCACTTGAGAAATCTCAGCCCATTTTTCTTATTAATAAATATTGTTACCCACATTATCTTGACTCACATAATGATATTTTTCTTTAGGATTCATGATTTTTTTCTTGTTATTATGCATTACTATGAGTTCATTATATTAAGATTCCTTGCAACTTCAGGCACTTGAGCTATTTACAGAAGGAGGGGACCTGGCCTTCTTCATGTCTTGTGGCAGTGTCTTCCTTTGATTCATTCGTGCAACAAAGAGGGGACCTGGCCTTCTTCATGTCTCGTGCAAAAAGTAAGGACTGGCCTCCGGCTGTTACTATTGATGCATGTGCATGTGCTAAAAAGAAATAAAACACCCTACCGGATTTGAACTCTGATGCGTACTAACAAGTTTTCACTTTCCCAACGTGGCCGTAGGGGGTGATTAACACTGACTACGACAGCCTGGTGGGCGTCATGCTCTTCAACCACTTAGAGGTGGACTTCGACGTGAAGCCCAGCGACCGCGCCGCATGGATGATTGTCCATGTGATCACGATGCCGGATGTCTCCGAGGTGGAGGACCTCGACGCCATCTTTCGGGGTGAGGGAGGATTCGGGTCCTCCGACGTCTGAACTCCAAGCCTTGGTAGATACATGTAGAGAAGTGGTCTGTTTAGGCTGGTGGTGGAACACTAGGGAAGGTAGCCACCTTCGGTTGTGTGTGTTTAATTTATTTTTCATTGGACGTGTCCCTGATTTCTATCTATGAATAATGCACATAATTTTTATATTTTTAATTTATAATTTGTTAGTAGTAGCGCTAGCGAAAACTACACGCTACTACTATCTAGCATAGTAGTAGCGCCTAGTACACTAGAAGCGCTACTACTATTTTGATAGTAGTAGCGCGGGTGCGCACCAGCGCTACTACTAACTTTTTAGTAGTAGCGCGGGTGCACCCACGCTACTACTAACTATTAGCTGTAGCGCGATACTAGTAGCATGTGTACCCGCGCTGCTAGTAGCCATTTTACCCGCGCTGCTAGTAGCCTTTTTCCTAGTAGTGATGTCATGCATGTTGTCTTGCATTGCTTAGTTTTTACATCATATATGGATTGCCATCTGCTTACTTGCTTACTATATAAATCATATATTTGAATTATATCATGCCATCATGTTTACATAGTACATACACATCATCTATCTGGATTATGGCATGGCAACCCATTTAATAAAGACATCATATAGTTATATCATCTCATCCTGTTTAGTGTTTACAGTCATCATATTTTGAATTATGGCATTCTATCCATGAATGTATGTGAATTATGGCATGCCAACCTATTTAATAAACACATTATATAGTCATGTCATGTCATCCTATTTACATAGTCTCATATTTTGAACTAAGTCTTTCCATCTTTTTTAGTTAGCCATCATAATGTGAAATTGTGTCATGCTATCCTGTTTAGTTAGCCATCATATATGTGAAATTGTGTCATGCTATCCTGTTTGGTTAGACAACATAAATATGAACTATTTCATGCCCTCTTTTATTCCCCACTATCCATTGTACCTGTCTATCATACAATGTCTATACTTTCAATTACTTTTCTTGTTTATCAGCCATTTAAATTGGAGAGCGTGATGGCAATATCTAAGGGAGTAACAACACGGTCTTCAGAAAAGATAGTGCTACCAGTTGATGCAGATAGAACCACGGTTGTACTTGCCCAAGGACCAGATCCACCACACATAACCCAGACTCTCACAGATTGTACCCCTACCCAGTTGGACAGAGAACTAGCTACACCACTTCTAACCCCAACCCCGGCAGATAGTAACCCAGTTCCAATTGACACAGCACCGTCTCCACCACAAAGCACCCAAACACGAGCAGTTAGTAAGGGAACTGCAGTGCCCAAAGCACGAGGACCACCACTCTGAATCCCAACTCAACGCTTAAAGGAGAAGAAGATTTGTTCTCAGGTCAGGTTCTGTAGCTATGGTTCATACTCCTTTGCTCTTGCATGACTGTATTTACTCATACCAACTATTTTCAATTTTGAAGGATGGAATTGAAACTCCAATGGCGCAACAGGTATGTTTTAAACCTGTTTCTTTAACTGGTTTGCTATTGTAACCTGCTCTATGTTGATTTCAGTTTCAATTGAATAAATAGTTATGTTCTCATGTCATGCACATTACAAGTGTTGTTATTGCTCTATAGTTACCCACACTTATATTCTGTCTATTCTGCTTTGTCTTGAACAAATATTATTTGAACTGTGTCTCTATCTTGATTTGGCAACAAAAACTAGAATGATATAGACCATAAAGTGACCATGGTACATACATATATGTTTGTTTCATGTTGTTATCCTGTTCACTTTACTACTGAACTCATTTACCAAAATGAGTTTCATATACAACATCGTAAACATGTGATGTGTCTGCTTGTTTCTCTTTTAGAATGCAGACAAAATATTGGAGAACAGTACCGTGTTATCCAATAGTAAAGGAAGTAATGCAGATAAGGTTCAAGATAGTGAGACATCCCTGTTGGTCTCGAAGAAAGCTGATAAAAACTATCTTGACGACAGTGAGGGAACCCAAAAGTCCTATCTTGATGTAGTGTTCGAGTTACTGGCCACTACTGCTGGCACAAGCTCTTCGAATTCGCTGCCTGAATCAGTTCATCTTCTTGAGTCTCAACTTCAAGTTGAAAGACATCAGTCAGATGTGCTGTGACAGGAAGCTGAAGGACTGAGGAAGTCCCTACAGAATTCAGATGCATATTTTCTGGTGCAACAGCAAGCGCTGGAGGATTTAAGCGCCAAACAAGAGAAAGTTAATAAGCTTGCTAAGCATCTTGCCAGCATTATGGGTACCCAGGATATTGTTTCTTGAGATCTTCTGAAGTGGTTTCAGTTCTGGATTTGTTTTGCTGCAGCGTTTATTTACACTGGTCGCCAGCTTTGACAACCAGTGTATATGATATGCTACTTTGTTCCCTATAATTGCACTGGTGGCGAACTTTGATGCCCAGTGGATGTAATATGTGTAATAGCTGTGATAGCCTAGCGTTAGTTGCTTGCTTATTCATTTCCTTGTTGTCTTGTTTATTTGTTTGCTTGTAGTCATTGCAGTTCTTTTTCCGCGGTTAGCTAGTGGCTGAAATAACCTATTTTTTAAAACTAGGCCACAATAACCATGGGCTAATATTTACTGTAGTGACACTGGGCCTCCTACTGGCCATAGAAACAGTGGGCCTTCTACGGGCCGTAGAAACAATGGGCCTTCTACGCGCCGTAGAAACAATGGGCCTTCTGCGGGCCATATTATCAATGGGCCTTATACGGGCCGTATAATTGATTGGCCAAACATGGGCCAAACAGACCGCATTATGGCCGTAAACGGGCTAGAGTTGGAATCGCCCGTTCATGGGACGACCATAACGGGCCATCGTTAATAGGCCATATTTGATGATGCTATGAAATTGGCCCAACATTTTAACGAACCACAAACGGGCCGACAGTAACCACGGGCTGAATTTCCCACAAGCATAAAATGACAGTAACGGGCCGTAAGTAAACGAATGCTGGAAATGAGCCCAAGAATAAATGGGCTCTGAGAAGGCCGAAAGATAACATGGGATGGAAACGGCCCAACGGAATAACGGGCCATTAATCGGTATAAAGTGATACACTGTTCATTACGGGCCAGTTTCACCACGGGTCGTTAATGGGTGTAAAGTGATACACTGTTCATTACAGGCCAGTTTCACCACAGGCCGTTAGTAGGCCAAGAGTTACATAGGGCCTCATATGGGCCGAAAGACGTCATGGGCCATACATGGGCCAGAAGTGAAAAACGGACTGGAATCATATTGGATGGCCCAGATGACGCTACTGGGCCTAATTCGGATAGGGCGTAACGGGCCTTGGTTAGCTGGCTGTAAATGGGATATATTCGAACAGGCTGTTAACAGGCTTTCCATGGGCCGGCCCGCCAGCTTTTGACCAAGTCAAACGGGCCGGCCTTTTCACAGGAATGGGCCTCTGTTGGTCCATGCCATGTGTCGACGTATCATAAGCACCTTCCGTCCAATGAGTGGTTGACATCTGTCCCAACGATGAGCCGACACGTGTTTCCTCCAGCCAATGACGATTTTACACGTGGAAAATCCCCATTGGTCGGGGCTGTTAACGGGTTATCAGATCCAGAACCCGACCCGATAGCTTAACGGCGTTCCGTTATGGTGGATGCCACGTGTCGGTCACCCTTGACGAAAGCACTTCTGTGACGCGTGATTTATCGTCATGGAAGTGGACACTTCCGTGATGATAATTTTGCTAATGTCATGGAACACTTCTATGACAGCACATGTATGACTATCTTGATTCTGTCATAAATTCGTCATGGATGTACATGCATGACAGAAAATGCGACCTACTGTGACAAACACATATCATCACGGAAGTGTATTTTTTATGTAGTGTTGGCGGATCCAATCTAGGGCTCCGGCAAAGCTGTTCTGCCGGGGAAACTTCCCTCCCGGAGGGGGAAATCATCGCCATCGTCATCACCAACGCTCCTCTTATTGGGAGAGGGCAATCTCCATCAACATCTTCATCAGCACCATCTCCTCTCAAAACCCTAGTTCATCTCTTGTACCCAATTCTTGTCTCCAAGTTCGGGATTGGTGCTAGTAGGTTGCTAGTAGTGTTAATTACTCCTTGTATTTGATGCTAGTTGGTTTATTTGGTGGAAGATCATATGTTTAGATCGTATATGCATATTAATACCCCTCTGATTATGAACATGTTTATGCTTTGTGAGTAGTTACGTTTGTTCCTGAGGACATGGGAGAAGTCTTGCTATTAGTAGTCATGTGAATTTGGTATTCGTTCGATATTTTGATGAGATGTATGTTGTCTCTCCTCTAGTGGTGTTATGTGAACGTCGACTACATGACACTTCACCCTTATTTGGGCCTGGAGGAAGGCATTGGGAAGTAATAAGTAGATGATGGGTTGCTAGAGTGACAGAAGCTTAAAGCCTAGTTTATGCATTGCTTTGTAAGGGGCTAATTTGGATCCATATGTTTCATGCTATGGTTAGGTTTACCTTAATACTTTTGTTGTAGTTGCAGATGCTTGCAATAGAGGTTAATCATAAGTGGGATGCTTGTCCAAGTAAGGACAATACCCAAGCACCGGTCCACCCACATACCAAATTATCAAAGTACTGAACGCGAATCATATGAGCGTGATGAAAACTAGCTTGATGATATTCCCATGTGTCATCGGGAGCGCTTTTCCTTATATAAGAGTTTGTCCAGGCTTGTCCTTTACTACAAAAAGGATTGGGCCACCTTGCTGCACTTCATTTACTTTTGTTACTAGTTGCTCATTACAAATTATCCTATCACAAAACTATCTGTTACCACTTATTTCAGTACTTGCAGAGAATACCTTGCTGAAAACCGCTTAACATTTCCTTCTGCTCTTCGTTGGGATCGACACTCTTACTTATCGAAAGTACTATGATAGACCCCCTATACTTGTGGGTCATCAAGACTCTTTTATGGCGCCGTTGCCGGGGAGTGAAGCGCCTTTGGTAAGTGGAATTTGGTAAGGAAAAATTTATATAGTGTGCTGAAATTTACTGTCACTTGTTACTATGGAAAGTAATCCTCTGAGGGGCTTGTTTGGGGTATCTTCATCCCGACCAGTAGAGAAAAGAGTTGCTCCTCAACTTACTGAACCTACTGAAAATGGAAATGTCTGCTCTGAAATTCCTTTGGGTATGATAGAAAAACTGCTAGCTATTCCCTTTTTAGGAGATGGAACAAACATCCTGATGAGCATCTAATATATGTGGATGAAGTTTGTGGATTATTTAAGCTTGCAGGTGTACCTGGAGATGTTGTTAAGAAGAAGGTCTTCCCTTTATCTTTGAAGGGAGATGCATCGACATGGTATAGGCTATGTGATGATATGGGGTCATGGAACTACAAATGATTGAAATTAGAATTTCATCAGAAGATTTATCCTATGCATCTTGTTCATCCTGATCGCAATTATATATATAATTTTTGGCCTCGCGAAGGAGAAAGCATCGCTCAAGCTTGGGGGGGGGCTTAAATCAATGTTATATTCATGTCCCAATCATGAGCTCTCAAGAGAAATGATTATTCAAAAAAATTTATGCTCGGCTTTCTGATAGCAATCGCACCATGCTTGATACTTCTTGTGCTGGCTCTTTTATGATGAAGACTATTCAAATGGGATTTATTGGAAAGAATTAAATGCAACTCTGAAGATTGGGACCTCGACAAAGGTAAGGAGTCAGGTATGACACCTAGGTTTAATTGTGTTAAATCTTTTATGGATACTGATGTTTTCCGTAAATTTAGCACTAAATATGGACTTGACTATGAGATAGTAGCTTCTTTCTCTGAATCTTTTGCTACTTAGGTTGATCTCCCCAAGGAGAAGTGGTTTAAATATCATCCTCCCATAGAAGTAAAAGTAGCTGCACCTATTAAAGGTGAAGAAAAGATTGTCACTTATAATGATCCTATTGTTCCTACTTCTTATGTTGAGAAACCACCTTTTCCTGTTAGGATAAAGGATCAAGCTAAAGTTTCAACTGTGGTTCATAAAAGCAATATTAAAACTTATACACCTCATGAGCAAATTAAAGTTGAACTTGATATTGCTATTGTTAAAGATCTCTTGTCTGATAATATTGATGGGCATATTATTTATTTCTGCGATGAAACTGCTAGAATTTCTAAACCTTGTGCTAAGGATAAACCTAGACCTGTGGTAGGCATGCCTGTTATTTCTGTTAAAATAGGAGATCATTGTTATCATGGCTTATGTGATATGGGTGCCAGTGCTAGTGTAATACCTATTAGCCTATATAGAGAAATCATGCATGATATTGCACCTGTTGAATTAGAAGATATTGATGTCACAATTAAACTTGCCAATAGAGATACTATTTCACCAATGGGAATTGTTAGAGATGTTGAAGTCTTGTGTGGGAAAACTAAATATCATGATGATTTTCTTGTTCTTGGTTCCCCACAAGATAGCTTTTGTCCCATTATATTTGGTAGACCCTTCTTAAACACTGTTAATGCTACCATAGATTGCAAAAGGGATGTTGTTACTATCGGTTTAGATGATATGACACATGAATTTAATTTCTCTAAATTTAGTAGACAACACCGTGAAGAAGAATTACCTAGTAAGGACGAAATTATTGGTCTTGCTTCTATTGCTGTACCTCCTAGTGATCCTTTAGAACAATATTTGCTAGACCATGAAAATGATATATTTATGAATCAAAGGAGGGAAATAGATGAAGTATTCTTTAAACAAGAACCTATTCTGAAACACAATTTGCCTGTTGAAATCCTAGGGGATCCTCCTGCACCCAAGGGTGATCCCATGTTTGAGCTTAAACCGTTACCTGATACTCTTAAATAGGCTTATCTTGATGAGAAAAATATATATCCTCTTATTATTAGTGCTAACCTTTCAGAGCATGAGGAAGAGAGATTATTGAAAACTCTGAAGAAGCACCGTGCTGCTATTGGGTATACTCTTGATGATCTTAAGGGCATTAGTCCCACTCTATGTCAACATAAAATAAATTTGGAAGCAGATGCTAAATCAGTTCGTGATCATCAACGATGGCTGAATCCTAAAATGAAAGAAGTGGTAAGAAAGGAAATACTAAAGCTCCTTGAGGAAGGTACAATCTATCCTGTTGCTGATAGTCAGTGGGTAAGTCATGTCCATTGTGTCCCTAAGAAGGGAGGTATCACCATCGTTCCTAATGATAAAGATGAAGTGATTCCTCAAAGAATTATTACAGGTTATAGGATGGTAATGGATTTCCGCAAATTAAATAAGGCAACTAAAAAGGATCATTACCCCTTACCTTTTATCGATCAAATGCTAGAAAGATTATCCAAACATACACATTTTTTCTTTCTAGACGGTTATTTTGGTTTCTCTCAAATACCTGTGTCAGCCAAAGATCAATCAAAGACTAACTTTACTTGCCCTTTTGGTACTTTTGCTTATAGACGTATGCCTTTTGGTCTATGTAATGCACATGGTACCTTTCAAAGATGCATGATGGCTATATTCTCTGACTTTTGTGAAAAGATTTGTGAGGTTTTCATGGACGATTTCTCCGTCTATGGATCTTATTTTGATGATTGCTTGAGCAACCTTGATCGAGTTTTGCAAAGATGTGAAGAAACTAATCTTGTCTTGAATTGGGAAAAGTGCCACTTTATGGTTAATGAAGGTATTGTCTTGGGGCACAAAGTTTATGAAAGAGGTATTGAGGTTGATAAAGCCAAGGTTGATGCTATTGAGAAGATGCCATGTCCCAAGGACATCAAAGGTATAAGAAGTTTCCTTGGTCATGCCGGATTTTATAGGAGGTTCATTAAGGACTTCTCAAAAATTTCTCGGCCTCTGACTAATTTATTAAAAAAAGATATACCATTTGTTTTTGATGATGATTGTGTAGAAGCATTTGAAATACTTAAGAAAGCATTGATCTCTGCACCTATTGTTCAGCCACCTGATTGGAATTTACCCTTTGAAATTATGTGTGATGCTAGTGATTATGCTGTAGGTGTTGTTCTAGGGCAAAGAGTTGATAAGAAATTAAATGTTATTCAATATGCTAGTAAAACCCTAGACAATGCTCAAAGAAATTATGCTACCACTGAAAAAGAATTCTTAGCAGTTGTATTTGCTTGTGATAAGTTCAGACCTTATATTGTTGATTCTAAAGTAACTATTCACACTGATCATGCTGCTATTAAATATCTTATGGAAAAGAAAGATGCTAAACCTAGACTTATTAGATGGGTTCTCTTGCTACAAGAATTTGATTTGCATATTATTGGTAGAAAGGGAGCTGAGAACCCCGTTGCAGACAACTTGTCTAGGCTAGAAAATGTTCTTGGTGACCCACTACCTATTGATGATAGCTTCCTGATGAGAAATTAAATGTCATAAATGCTTCTCATACTGCTCCATGGTATGCTGAATATGCTAATTACATTGTTGCTCAGTTTATACCACCTAGTTTCACATACCAGCAAAAGAAAAAGTTCTTCTATGATTTGAGGCATTACTTTTGGGATGACCCATATCTTTATAAGGAAGGAGTAGATTGTGTTATTAGACGTTGTGTACCTGAGCATGAACAGGAACAGATCCTACGCAAGTGTCACTCTAAAGCTTATGGAGGACACCTTGCTGGAGATAGAACTGCACATAAGGTATTGCAGTCTGGTTTTTATTGGCCTACTCTCTTCAAGGATGCCCGTAAGTTTGTCTTATCTTGTGATGAATGTCAAAGAATTGGTAATATTAGTAGACGTCAAGAAATGCCTATGAACTATTCACTAGTTATTGAACCATTTGATGTTTGGGGCTTGACTATATGGGACCTTTTCCTTCCTCTAATGGATATACACATATTCTAGTTGTTATTGATTACATTACTAAGTGGGTAGAATCTATTCCAACTAGTAGTGCTGGTCATAAAACTTCTATTAAAATGCTTAAAGAAGTTATTTTTCCAAGATTTGGAGTCCCTAGATATTTAACGACTGATGGTGGTTCACATTTTATTCATGATGCTTTCCTTAAAATGCTTGCTAAATATGATGTTAATCATGGAATTGCATCTCCTTATCACCCACAGTCTAGTGGTCAAGTAGAATTGAGTAATAGAGATCTCAAATTAATTTTGCAAAAGACTGTTAATAGATCTAGAAAGAATTGGTCCAAGAAACTTGATGATGCATTATGGGCCTATAGAACTGCATATAAAAATCCTATGGGCATGTCTCCGTATAAAATGGTTTATGGAAAAGCATGTCACTTACCTCTCGAACTAGAACACAAGGCACATTGGGCTATTAAAGAAATCAATTATGATTTGAAACTTGCTGGTGAGAAGAGGTTATTTGATATTAACTCACTTGATGAATGGAGAACCCATGCCTATGAAAATGCCAAGTTGTTTAAAGAAAAGGTTAAAAGATGGCATGACAACAGGATACAAAAGCGTGACTTTAAAGTAGGTGATTATGTATTGCTATACAACTCTCGTTTAAGATTTTTTGCAGAAAAACTTCCCTCTAAATGGGAAGGTCCTTACGTTATCGAGGAGGTCTATCGTTATGGTGCCATAAAAATCAACAACTTCGAAGGCACAAATCCGAAGGTGGTGAACGGTCAAAGAATCAAACATTATATCTTAGGTAATCCCATAAATGTTGAAACCAATGTTATTGAAACCGTAACCCTGGAGGGATACATAAGGGACACTTTCCGGAACGTTTCAGACTCCGAAAAGGAATAGGTATGTGGTACGGTAAGTAAACCGACTCCAAAACAGTTTTAAGGCAATATTTCTCCGTTTTGGAATATTTAGAAAAATAGAAAAATAAGAAGCAGTCCGGGAAGGACACGAGGGCTCCACGAGGGTGGACGGCGCACCCTACCCCCCTGGGCAGGCTCCCCTACCTTCTGGGCACCTCGTGGGCTCTCCGGACTCCGTTTTCATACACGACACATATTTTGGTCGGTAAAAATTCATTATATAATCTCCCGGAGGTTTTGACTCATGTATCACGCAAAAATCTCATGTCTTTGTTTCAAGCTGTTTTCTGTTAGGGTTGTCAAGGCTAGGCACTATGTCGTCTCCCTCCTCCTCCAACCATGAGGGCAACGATGCTTGGCTAATGAAGATAGAGCTGAAAAGAGAAGAACCCATGGAGATCAACAAGGATGAAGGGATCAAGAAGGCCATGGAGGACCAAGTTCCGGCAACAAAAATCGAAGCTTTCAAGATGATTATGTTAGCTCGTATACAAAATAAGTATCTCACACATGAAAATATTTTTTTGAAGGAGCATATCATCGCACTCAAGGGCATTATCCACAAGTTAGAAGACCTCCTACGCTCGATGTGCGACTATCCATCATCAACAACTCCACCTTCTTCACCAACAAAGGAGACATAATCACATGGGTATGGGCACTCCCCTTAGCAACTGCCAAGCTTGGGGGAGTACCCCGATATCATATCACCATCACTTTTATCTTTACCGTTTTCCTTAGTTCGATACTTTTGGTAATATCTTGATCTAGTAGAATAAAAGTTCTTAGTATGATCTAGTTTTGAGTTTTTCTTTATAATCCTCCTATGTAATCGAGTCCGTGAGCTATATAATAAAGATTAGTGTTGATTCAAGGGCTTGACTATTTTTGCCATGATCCTAAGGGAATAAAAGAAAACAGAAAGAAATAAAAAGAAACAAAGAGATCATGTGAATCTTATGGAGAGTAATGAGCTCACATATAAAAAGTATGATGAATAAAAGTTGTTGAGAGTTGACAAACATAGTTTTGGTCATCGCTGCAATTAATAGGAAGTAATAAAGAAAGAGAGGTCTTCACATATAAATATACTATCTTGGACATCTTTTATGATTTTGAGCACTCATTAAAATATGACATGCTAAAGAGTTGACGTTGGACAAGGAAGACAACGTAATGGGTTATGTTTTCTTACATCTGAGATAAATTATATTGTCATGGATCATCCAACATGGTTGAGCTTGCCTTTCTCCCTCATTCTAGCCAAATTCATCACACCAAGTAGAGATACTACTTGTGCTTACAAATACCCTTAAACCAGTTTTGCCATGAGAGTCCACCATACCTACCTATGGATTGAGTAAGATCCTCCAAGTAAGTTGTCATCGGTGCAAGCAATAAAAATTGCTCTCTAAATATGTATGACTTATTAGTGTGGGAGAAATAAGCTTTATACGATCGTGTGATACGGAAGAAATAAAAGTGACAGACTGCATAATAAAGGTCAATATCACAAGTGGCAATATAAAGTGACATTCTTTCGCATTAAGATTTTGTGCATCCAACCATAAAAGCGCATTACAACCTCTGCTTCCCTCTGCGAAGGGCTTATCTTTTACTTTTATCTCCTACATTGCATAAGAGTCATGGTGATCTTCACCCTTCCTTTTTACATTTTATCCTTTGGCAAGCACAGTATGTTTGAAAGATCCTGGTATGTATGGCTAATTGGATGTGAGTTTTCATGAACTATTATTGTTGACATTACCCTTGAGGTAAAACGTTGGGAGGCAAAACTATAAGCCCCTATCTTTCTCTGTGTTCGATTAAAACTCTATACCCATAAGTATTGCGTGAGTGTCAGCAATTGTGAAAGACTATATGATAGTTGAGTATGTGGACTTGCTGAAAAGCTCTTATACATTGACTCTTTCCTATGTTATGATAAATTGCAATTGCTCCAATGACTGAGATTATAGTTTGTTAGTTTTCAATGAAGTTTACGATTCATACTTGAAATTGTGATTGAATATTTACTCTAGCATAAGAAATCATATGACAAAAATTATATAAGTTACTATTCTAAGAATGATCATGATGCCCTCATGTCCGTATTTTATTTTTATCGACACCTCTATCTCTAAACATGTGGACATATTTTTCGATTTCGGCTTTTCACTTGAGGACAAGCGAGGTCTAAGCTTGGGGGAGTTGATACGTCCATTTTGCATCATGCTTTTATATCGATATTTATTGCATTATGGGCTGTTATTACACATTATGTCACAATACTTATGCATATTCTCTCTTATTTTACAAGGTTTACATGAAGAGGGAGAATGTCGACAGCTGGGATTCTGGGCTGGAAAAGGAGCAAATATTAGAGATCTATTGTCCAAAAGTCCTGAAACTTCACGGAAGACGTTTTCAGAATATATAAAAAATACTCAGTGGAAGAGATTCACCAGGGGGGCCACACCCTGCCCATGAGGGTGGGGGCGCGCCCTACCCCCTGGGCGCGCCCCCCTACCTCGTGGGCCCCCTGGTGTGGCTCTCAAGTGGCCATCTTCTGCTATATGAAGTCTTTCGATGGAAAAAAAATAAGAAGCCATCTTCTCGGACGAAACTCCGCCGCCACGAGGCGGAACCTTGGCGGATCCAATCTAGGGCTCTGGCCGAGCTGTTCTGCCGGGGAAACTTCCCTCCCGGAGAGGGAAATCATTGCCATCGTCATCACGAACGCTCCTCTCATCGGGAGAATGCAATCTCCATCAACATCTTCATCAGCACCATCTCCTCTCAAAACCTTATTTCATCACTTGTACCCAATTCTTGTCTCCAAGTTCGGGATTGGTGCTTTTATGTTGCTAGTAGTGTTAATTACTCCTTGTAGTTGATGCTAGTTGGTTTATTTGGTGGAAGATCATATGTTCAGATCCTATATGCATATCAATACCCCTCTGATTATGAACATGTTTATGCTTTGTGAGTAGTTACCTTTGTTCCTGAGGACATGTGAGAAGTCTTGCTATTATTAGTCATGTGAATTTGGTATTCATTCGATATTTTGATGAGATGTATGTTGTCTCTCCTCTAGTGGTGTTATGTGAACGTCGACTACATGACACTTCACCATTATTTGGGCCTAGAGGAAGGCATTGGGAAGTAATAAGTAGATGATGGGTTGCTAGAGTGACAGAAGCTTAAACCCTAGTTTATGCGTTGCTTCGTAAGGGGCTGATTTGGATCCATATGTTTCATGCTATGGTTAGTTTTACCTTAATACTTTTGTTATAGTTGTGGATTCTTGCAATAGAGGTTAATCATAAGTGGGATGCTTGTCCAAGTAAGGACAGTACCCAAGCACCGGTCCACCCACATACCAAATTATCAAAGTATTGAACGCGAATCATATGAGCATGATGAAAACTAGCTTGATAATATTCCCATGTGTCCTCAGGAGCTCTTTTCCTTATATATGAGTTTGTCCAGGCTTGTCCTTTGCTACAAAAATGATTGGGTCACCTTGCTGCACTTTGTTTACTTTTGTTACTTGTTGCTCATTACAAATTATCCTATCACAAAACTATCTATTACCACTTATTTCAGTACTTGCAGAGAATACCTTGCTGAAAACCGCTTAACATTTCCTTCTGCTCCTTGTTGGGTTTGACACTCTTACTTATCGAAAGGACTACGATAGATCCCCTATACTTGTGGGTCATCAAAGGCATGTGCATCATTGTGGAATATTTTCTCGCGACAATTTTATCAATCGGCAACACTTCGTCTTCTTTCAAAACCCTAGCTCTTATTGCCGCATAATCAGGAACCATCCCTTGTCGTGTTGCTCAAGGCAAATAGCACTAATCTTCTTATTTTGGGATAAAAAATTTAATGCAGCCAGAGCCACCTCATCTCCTGCAATATTAGGCACAGATGCTCCTATAGAATCTCCATTCACTCGGCCATGACCGTGAAGGTGAGCCGAGTCATGAATATTTTTAGTTTCATACGCCACTGAACAATTAATCTGACGAGGTGTAGTATATGATGTTTGAGGACAATCGGTCAAATAGCTAACAGAAGCATGGCCGATTCCCCCATTCATCGGCATGTTTGGGGATGAACCCGCATATTGCAAGTCGGCTGCCGATGGATAAAACTTTGAGATGCCCTCCTGTACATGAGGTGTCCTATATTGATCACTCGAACAAATCGTGTTGTTCACCGGCATATTGAAAGATGTAGCCGATGCACGAAAGTTCAGATTCATAAGTTGCATGTCACGATTCTATAAATTCCAAGTTTCTCCAACGGAATAACTAGTCGGCCTTTGCTCATTAGGGTTGGCTGACATCACATGTCCATTGAAAGATCTAGCAACATCAACATAATGGCTATTTGCATCTACGCAAGGAGATTGATGATACATGTTACCGTTGTAGATTTTAGCCGCTTGATGACGTTCTCCTCGTAGCAAGAACAGGCTGGAGACTGTTCAAAGCTTCGTTCCCAGCGGAGTCGCCAAAAAGTGTGTTCGCACACGAACACGTCACCGTGTACCCTCAACGCTAAGGGTGATGCACCACAGATCACGTCGAAGGAGACCTGGCCAGAAGCGCGGTACGCAGGCAATCCGGCGGGCGCTTTTGAAGACCCGAAACCCCGCACGCCCGGGAGGGACCCCGTCTGGACGTGCGGCGGCTATGGGCTGCCCTAGGTCGACCTGATCGCCCCTAGGGCCTCGAGATTCGCCGCCCTGCAAAGAAGAAGAACAGACGAAGAACGAGGAAGAAGAAGAACTAGGGTTAAGGAGAAAAGATAAAAGATAAAAAGTGGTAGATCAATTGATCGATTGGTGTTGTTTCAATCGGCCGTCACCCCAACATATATAAGAGGCGGCTGGACTTCCCGTACAAGCAAAAGATTCATCTAGGCTTTCCTTACAAGAAAATTACATCAATTCACGTCCAAAACCCTAGTCAAATTCAGATTGGTTTATCCAAACTTTCCAAAACTGTTCGGTTTAAACTAACTGTACCTTGCGGGTATTTTTTGTGGTGGCAAACGACCTCGGATGGAAATAAGTCCAAAAGCAATCTTGACCGTATCAACGAGGCGAACAACTTTCGTGTTGATCGTTTTTTCATCAGAGGTCATATCACGGGTCAAATCGTTCGTGGAAGACAGCTAATTATTCACGCAGCACATCAGACATACCCACATATGTGTCTGGTTCCGGGCGCCATGTTTTTGCTCACTGGAGGGTCGCGTTGTGCGGGATCTAATTTTTGCATATGACCTCGGATTGAGACGGTCTTTATACCAAAATCGATCATCTCTATGAGACGAAGACAATTCATGTAGATCAGTTTTCAATATGGGGCAGTCTTGGGGTGTAATCAGCCGAAAAGTGTTCTGGATACAAAATCTCAGTGCTTCGAACACAACTTCGGCCTTAGAGATGAGATCGGATGGCTATGACCCAAATATCAAAGTTTATCGTTTTTATGAGACGAAACTTTCTCACTTTGAGAACTTTTTCATTTGAGGCCATATTTATTGTGTTTTGTATCGTGCCAAAATCGGGTGTCAACACCCCTGAACCAGGCTTCAATGACGATGAGTCCAGCGCGCAGTTTTGTCTTCGGCATTGCAAGGCGGGTTCTTCCTCCGAATACTCCATGGAAGATTTTGGACACAAGGACCGTGTCCGGCTCTGCAAAACAAGTTCCACATACCACCGTAGAGAGAATAATATTTCCACAAATCTAATATGCTGACACGCTTGACAGCATGATATCATACTACGGCCCAGTCATTATTCGAACTGTTTTTCTCAACTAGCACTGCACATATCGAGGAGGTTTTCTTGACACGTCTTGTCAAAGCAGAGATCATGTCCCCTTATCACGGGTTTCTCATAAATACAGGTATGGGTAACCCAACCATGCCATCAATTATGGCGTTTGGGGAATAAGCGATTTTACCAGGTAAGTGGGGAGGTGTATCGCCTCTTACGCCGTTATAAAGGGACAAAGATTCACCCTTCTTACCCACACCTTCTTCCTCCTTACTTATCCAGTCTCACGCACTCGAGCTCCAGCGCCCAAGTTTGCGTCTTTCTTCTCAAACCACTCCAAGCATGTCCGGAGTGGGAGGCAAGTGGATGGCCTCCTCCATCACGGAGGAGCACATCGCAAAGCTACGGGAAGCCGGATATCTGGCCGCGGACATCACGCACCGGCTACCAGATGCGGGGCAGATCGTCCCTACGCCCGCACCCCATGAGAGGGTAGTTTTCCTTACCCACTTTGTCCGCAGACTGGGATTTCCCCTTCACCCATTTGTCCGCGGGCTCATGTTCTACTATTGGCTGGATTTTCATGATCTGGCCCCCAATTTCATCCTCAACATCTCAGCGTTTATCATCGTGTGCGAGGCCTTCCTCCGCATCAGGCCCCACTTCGGCCTGTGGCTGAAGACCTTCAATATTAAATCGAAGGTGGCGAAGGCGCCATGGTGGGAAAATACCTAACATCACCTGGCTCGAAGGCTCCTATGTGGAGACCATAAAGGGGTGGCAATCGGGGTGGTTCTACATCACCGAGCTGTGCGACACCAACTGGGTGGCGGGCCCGAATTCCGATCCGGAATCCCCATGCGGCTCACCTCCTGGAAAGAGAAGGGCCTGTCCTGGGGTTCCTCGGTAGAGCTGACCGGACTCTAGACCTGCATCAAGAACATGATGAGCAAGAAAATCAAGCTCGTCAACGTCGTCCAGGTCATGCTCTTCCGCCGGATTCTCCCGTGTCAACGACGGGTATTCAATTTGTGGGAGTTCGACCCGGCCGTGCACCAGACGCTGCGAGAGCTCTTCGACACGACGCACAAGGACGTTTGGAAGGTGTTGTTCATGGGCACTGAGGTACATCCTCCCCTTACCGAGGACCGCGGACTCAGCGCAAAGCGCCACGCCAATCCGGTAAGTTTTTGTATCTCACAGGATATTTATTTCCCCAGTTTAATCATGTGCGGAATCTAAGCTTCCATGCCGTTAACAGGACTGGGTGGAGACGACGGAGCAGATCAATTGCCCATCCCCCTTGCCTGAAGATCCTGCGGACGCTCTCCAAATGGAGATGCTGGTTCTAGCGCCTTACAAGGTGCCGGCGAAGAAGGCCAAGAAGAAGGCCACGGGGACCCGAAAGGGTCTCCGGTGCAAGGTTATATCGGACTCATCGTCTGATAACTCCAACGCGCCCTCCTCCCATGAAAACGAGGAGGGGGAAGAGGAAAGTTCTCCCCCCCCCCCCCCCCAGCCGGGGAGACAAGAAAAGGAAGGCCGACCCAACCGGGGAGGCCGAAGGGTCCAAGAAGGGAAGGACCCTCCTTATGGACTGCTCCGAGAAGGCCACTGAGGGATTCCTGGATTAGGGGTCCTCTGGACAGCTGGACTATCTCCATTGGACGGACTGATTAGACTATGAAGATACAAGATTGAAGACTTCGTCTCGTGTCCGAATGGGACTCTACTTGGCGTGGAAGGCAAGCTAGGCAATACGGATATGGATATCTCCTCCTTTGTAACCAACCTTGTGTAACCCTAACCATCTCCGGTGTCTATATAAACCGAAGGGTTTTAGTCTGTAGGACAACAACCATAACATACAATCATACCATAGGCTAGCTTCTAGGGTTTAGCCTCTCTGATCTCGTGGTAGATCTACTCTTGTACTACACATATCATCAATATTAATCAAGCAGGACATAGGGTTTTACCTCCATCAAGAGGGCCCGAAACTGGGTAAAACATCGTGTCCCCTACCTCCTTTTACCATCCAGCCTAGACGCACAGTTCGGGACCCCTACCCGAGATCCGCCGGTTCTGACACCGACATTGGTGCTTTCATTGAGAGTTCCTCTGTGTCGTCACCGTAAGGCTTGATGGCTCCCACTATCATCGATAGCAATGTGGTCCAGGGCGAGACTTTTCTCCCCGGACAGATCTTCGTATTCGGCGGCTTTGCACTGCGGGCTAATTCGCTTGGCCATCTGGAAGTAGATTGAAAGCTACGCTCCTGGCCGTCAGGTCAGATTTGGAAGTTTGAACTACACGGCCGACATCCGCGGAGACTTGATCTTCGACGGATTCGAGCCATAGCCGGGCGTGCCGCATTGTCACGATGGGTATGACCTAGCTCTGCCACCGAACAGTACCCCAGAGGCCGCGCCCGCATCAGCTCCAACCCTTAGCTCAGAGCCAACTATGCCAATCGAGCACGGGTGGTTAGACACCGCCTCAGGGGCTGCAGTCTCAACGGTGATAGAGCCAAACACCAGCATAATCCTCTACGCAGCCCTTGACTCCAAGGTGCCGGACTCTTTTCCGGACTCCGAACCATCCGCGCCCCTGCCCATCGAATCCGGTTGGTCGCCGATCATGGAATTCACCACCGCGGATATCTTTCAGCACTCGCCCTTCAGCGACATTCTGAATTCACTAAAGTCTCTCTCTTTGTCAGGAGAGCCCTGGCCAAATTATGGCCAACAGGATTGGGATGCGGACGACGAAGAAATTCGACGCCCACCCACCACCCACTTCATAGCCACTGTCGATGATTTAACCGACATGCTCAACTTCGACTCCGAAGACATCGACGATATGGACGACGATATAGGAGATGAACATGAACCAGCACCTATAGGGCACTGGAAAGCCACCTCGTCATATGACATATACATGGTGGATACACCCAAAGAAGGCAATGGCGACGAGATAGCGGAGGATGACCCCTCCAAGAAGCAACCCAAACGTCGACGTCAGCGGCGCCGCTGTAAGTCCCGCCAAAGCAAAAGTGGTGATACCGGCACAAGAGATAATAACACTTCGAATAATGCTGAACAAAACAACAAACCCCTCCAGCAAGATTTAGAGCAGGAGGATGGAGGAGTCAGCTCTCCTGAGAGAGAGGCAGACGGAGAGGAGGAGGATGACAATCACATGCCCCCCTCCGAAGATGAGGCGAGCCTCGGCGACGATGAATTCTCCGTACCAGAGGATCCCGTCGAACAAGAGCTCTTCAAGTGCCGACTTATGGCCGCGACAAATAGCCTGAAGAAAAAGCAGTAGCAGCTTCAAGCTGATCAAGATCTGCTAGCCGATAAATGGACTGAAGTCCTCGCTGCCGAGGAATATAAACTCGAGCGCCCCTCCAAGAGTTACCCATGGCGTAGGTTACTACCCCGACTGGAGGAAGAAGCGTATGATACGACTGATCGGCCACCTCGTGGCTGCGATAGAGAGGCATTCCAGCCAACAGCTCAGCCTCCACCACAACACCATTCAAATAAAAAGGCATGGGGAGATACGCCAGACCTGCGAGACATATTGGAGGACAAGGCAAAGCATTCAAGACCGATCTACGGATCACGAGGGCGCACCACTCTGCGAGTTGTCAAACGTCACGCCAGATACAATAAAAGCAAATCCGGCCGGGCCGAACACAGCGGGCAAGACCCATTTGAGTTGCATCGTGATATAGCCCAATACAGAGGCGCCGCACACCCCTTATGCTTCACAGACGAAGTAATGGAACATCAATTCCCAGAAGGTTTCAAACCTGTAAATATTGAATCATACGACGGCACAACAGATCCCGTAGTATGGATTGAGGACTTCCTCCTCAACATCCACATGGCCCGCGGCGATGACTTACACGCCATCAAATACCTCCCACTATAGCTCAAAGGACCAGCGCGACATTAGCTTAACAGCTTGCCAGCAGATTCCATTAGCTGTTGGGAAGATCTGGAAGCCGCATTCCTCGACAACTTTCAGGGCACTTATGTGCGACCACCAGACGCCGATGATTTGAGCCACATAATTCAGAAGCCAGAAGAGTCGGCCAGACAATTCTAGACTCGGTTCCTTACAAAGAAAAATCAAATCGTCGATTGTCCGGATGCGGAGGCCTTAGCGGCTTTCAAGCACAGCATCTGAGACGAGTGGCTAGCCCGGCACCTTGGTCAGGAAAAGCCGAAATCTATGGCAGCTCTCACGACGCTTATGACCCGCTTTTGTGCGGGAGAAGATAGCTGGCTGGCTCGCAGTAATAACATATCAAAGAACCATGGTACCTCAGATACCAAGGACGGCAATAGTAGGTCACGTCGCAACAAGCATAAGCGCCGCATTAACAGTGAAAATACCGAGGATACGACAGTCAATGCCGGATTCAAACGCTCTAAACCCGGTTAGCAGAAAAAGCCATTCAAACAAAGTACGCCGGGTCCGTCCAGCTTGGACCGTGTACTCGATTGCTCGTGTCAAATACACGGCACCCCAGACAAGCCAGCCAATCACACTACCAGGGATTGATGGGTGTTCAAGCAGGCCAGCAAGTTAATTGCTAAAAACAAGGACAAGGGGCCGCATAGCGATGACGAGGAGGAGCCCCGGCAGCCGCACACTGGAGGACAGAAGAGGTTTCCCCCGCAAGTGCGGATGGTGAACATGATATATGCAACCCACATCCCTAAGAGGGAGCGGAAGCGTGCGCTCAAGGACGTATATGCGTTGGAGCCGGTCGCCCCAAAGTTCAACCCTTGGTCCTCCTATCTGATCACCTTCGATTGCAGGGACCACCCCACTAGTATCCGTCATGGCGGATTCACCGCACTGGTCCTAGACCCAATCATTGACGGATTTCACCTCACTCGAGTCCTTATGGATGGCGGCAGTAGCCTGAACCTGCTTTATCAGGACACGGTGCGCAAAATGGGTATAGACCCCTCAAGGATCAAACCCACAAAAACGACCTTTAAGGGTGTCATTCCAGGCGTAGAGGCCCATTGCACAGGCTCAATTACACTGGAAGTGGTCTTCGGATCACCGGATAACTTCCGAAGCGAACAGTTAATCTTCGATATAGTCCCGTTCCGCAGTGGTTATCACGCACTGCTCGGGCGAACCGCATTTGCTAGATTGAATGTGATACCGCATTATGCATACCTCAAGGTCAAGATGCCAGGACCTCGCGGAGTTATTACAGTCAATGGAAACACAGAGCACTCTCTCCGAACAGAGGAGCACACCGCAGCCCTCGCAGCAGAAGCGCAAAGCAGCCTCTCAAGGCAATCAACCAGTTCGGCAGTTCACAGCCCGGACACCTTCAAGCGCGCTCGGGGCAACCGGCAAATAGACCGCCTGGTGCGATCTGAGCTCGCGTAGCAATACGGCGGCCACCCCAATCCCAACCCAGCGGCAAAACTCGTGCCGCGTGTACATAATTACACATTAAAAATACCATGGGCATAGGTGGGGAGGGGGCACAAATGTGGCACGCCCCAAAACGCGGCCTAAACCGCACTAGGGGCTTCCCGTTTGGTTATTTTTCTTTTTTCTTTCAGGACCTTAATCTCTAGAAACACTGTGCCGCAGCACTATTGCTGAACACATGATGCAGCAACCAAGGAGGCAGGCAACTACGTTATACCACGGAATTCCCAGGTTGATTACAGTAATGAGTGAAATATTCAATTTAATATCATTCCTTAGCTTGCCCTTGGAAGGTACATAGTCCTACTCTTTCCTTATCGCACTACTTGTATCACTCTGCTTTAACGCATTTTTTTAATAAACGATGCATAAAATTACGACTATTATTGCATTTTTGTTATATATATATGTGTGTGTGTTCATTAATGACGCCTTGCAACCATACACTCTGGTACGGCCAATACACCAGGGGCTTACAT
This sequence comes from Triticum urartu, assembly GCF_003073215.2. Taxonomy (NCBI): domain Eukaryota; kingdom Viridiplantae; phylum Streptophyta; class Magnoliopsida; order Poales; family Poaceae; genus Triticum; species Triticum urartu. The sequence goes on from NC_053025.1 coordinate 17,524,827, forward strand.
ACCCCACAATGTGGTGTAAGAAGTCTGAACACTTTCACAAGTGCGGCACCCCGAACTTATAGCATTATATGCATCATCTATGAATCATGCCTTTGGTCAAATGTTGGGTTTGCCTGGCTCCTATGTTTTGGTACCTTACGTTTCGCTCTATCGGCTAAGGTAGCGCTAGGAGAACTACTGCGATTGTGCCCCGGTTCTGCTGGGCTTAGCACCTCAGTAGAGAAAGCTAAAACTGACTGTCATGATAAGGCGAGAGACTGGTCGTTGTTCGACGTGGTTTTTCGAGTCCCTAAAGACTTATTCCACTTAGGGCAAGGGGTCGGCCCTGTCCGGCTTACAGGCGTGTACCGCGCCCGAATTCGGCCTTCTGAATATCAGGGGCTTCGCCGAAATTTAAAATTATAGAATTCTATGGCTAAGTGAGAGTGATAAAGCATTATTAGATACTCCAACCAAGTGGATTTGGGAAAGTAAGGCGACAATGAAGATAAAGCTTTTGGCATGGTTGATGCTAAATGATCGACTCAATACAAGAGACATGCTAGTGAGAAGGCACTGGAGATCCACTCAGGATGATAACACCTGCTCGTTATGCTTCGCCCATGCCCATGAAGATAGAGATCATCTCTTCTTTACATGCCAATTCAGCACAAGAGTATGGAACTACTTGGGAATCCAATGGTTAGCTGGTTTAACACCAGCCCAATGTTTATTTGCTGCAAGGAAAAGCTTTGGCAAACCTTTCTTCAGGGAGGTTGTTTATCTAGCAGCTTGGAATATTTGGCTCCTCCGAAATGGCAGAATATTCAGACATGAAAGGCCATCTATTGTTGCTTGGAAGAGAAATTTCATTCATGATGCTACCCTGCACTCTCACAGATTCAAGTCTACTATTAGACCTCTGCTATTAGCTTGGGTTAATTCTTTGCCTTAATTGGTTGTATGTATCCATGTATATATTTGTGTATAGGCTGTAAATAGCTCAGTAGGTAAGTAAGCCTCTCATCCTTTAGTTAGATTTCCTTTACAGAACCTTTTGTTATGCTTGGTGGTTGGGTTTTAATAAAGTGCTGTGGGGCTGTTGCCTCATAGTTTCCAATCAAAAAAAAAGATAAAGCATTATTAGTCCGGTTGCCTTGTTCGTTGTGCTGAGCACCTCCCTTGAAGGACCCAAATATGGGAACAAGAGTGCTCAGGTTTATCCCGAACACCCCAGCACTTGTGGCATGGGGGCAGAAGCCGAGGACTAGCCATCTCTCAGATTTGATAAACGGCCAAATAGAAGGTAATATTTTAAATTCACACAAGCGTTGCATAGCGCATATGAAACAAGTTTTCATACATACAGGATAAAACGAGCAAGTCTCATTCAAATATTACATCTTTCGAACACTCGTCTGCGATGAGACAGGCGCCCGACAGAACACCCTCGTAGTACATCTCGGGGTGGCGGTGCTCCTTGCCCTCTGGCGGCCCCTCCTTGATTAGCTTCACGGCGTCTAGCTTGACCCACTGCAATTTCACACAGGAGAAAGCCCGGCGTGCACCTTCAATGCAGACAGATCGCTTAACGACCTCCAACCGCGGGAAGGCATCCACGAGCCGCCTCACCAGGCCGAAGAAGCTGTTCGGACTGGCGTCGCCAGGCCACAATGGACTATAAAGCTCTTCATGGCCTGATCGGCCGCCTTATGTAGCTCAACCATCTGCTTCAGCTGGTCGCTCATTGGCACCGGATGTTCGGCCTCAATATACTGAGACCAGAACAGCTTCTCCGTCGAGCTTCCATCCTCGGCCTGGTAAAATTGTGCGGCATCGGACACACTGCGGGGCAAATCCGCGAATGCTCCTGAAGAGCTCCGGATCCGGGTAAGTAATCGGTAATTTACTTTTACATGCTTGCTTTGCATATAGAAAGCCTTACCCGCCGCTATCTTCATCATCGCGTCGATCTCTTGGAGGGCCTTTTGGGCTTCGGCCTTGGCACTTTTTACACTCTCAAGGGCCGCGGCAAGCTCAGACTCTCGCGTCTTCGAGTCAAGCTCCAACGCCTCATGCTTTGTCATAAGAGCCTGGAGCTCTTGCTGCACCTCGCCCACCTGAGCCTCGTGCTTCTCCCGCTCGATGCGCTCCTTGGCCGCCGTATCTTCGGCCTTGGTTAGCACTTGCTTCAGGGTCGCCACCTAGGTCGTGGCCCCTGGTAAACATATGATGATCCTGTCATTTTGCAATCGCGTCCTCTTTTATATATATATATATACATAAGACAGGGTATTACTTACCCTTGTTCTCCTCAAGCTGCCTCTTGGCAAGGCCGAGCTCTTTCCTGGACCCCTCGAGGTCCTGCTTCAGTACGGCGACCTCCGCAGTCAGTGCAGCGGACGCCAGCAGCGAAGCCTGCATATGCATATTGACATACTTATATTAGACTCCTGCGATATTATTTGATCCTCTATTCGGCTTTTCTTTGTGAACACCGAACAAAGCATCAGGGGCTACTGTCTATGCGGTAATATTTCTACTACATTTTAAACACTTACCTCGAAGCCTGTTAGAAGGCTGGCACAGGCTTTAGTCAATCCGCTCTTGGCGGATTGAACCTTCTGGATCACCGCACTCATGATAGTGCGGTGCTCCTCGTCGGTGGAAGCGCTGCGAAGTGCTTCCAGCAGATTGTCCGGCGCCTCTAGATGGACAGAGGTCACCGGCACAGGCGTCTTGCCCCTCTTAGAAGGAGACTGCATGCCCGAGCCTGGAACCCCTGGAGGTTCCGGCCTGGTGTTCGGTTGAGGGCCGAACTCGGAGCTCTTAGGGGCCTTGTCCCCTCGGCTCCCGGAGTCCGGAAGGTCGCCTTGAGGTGCCTCCAGGACTGTCGCCCCTCGAGCCGGTACCTCTTGAGACAACACCTCGGCATCGTCAGCAGGATGAGGGGAGGTGGCGGTCAGGACTGGATCGCTATCCATGTCCGACAAGCCCAAGGAGTCGTCCGATGATACATCGATGCTGGCTCGTGGCGGCCTACATAATTGCGTTCGGCATTTGGGAAAGCAGTGCGACAAAGGAATCCTATGAGCTACTGTGGTATCCGAATACTTACGACCTCCCCTGGGGCTTGACCCTGGGGAACCACTCGTCTTCGCCTTCGTCGGCGGCGGTGGAACTGTCCGGAAGGAGAGTCCTTCCCTTCTTGGACCCTTCGCCCTCCCCGGTTGAGGCGGCCTTCCTTTTCTTGTCTCCCCCAATCGGTGGGGGAGCACCTTCTTCTTCTTCCTCATCTTCGGGAGAAGAGTGCGCCGTAGAGTCATCGGACGGCGAGTCCGATGATGCCTGGCGTCGGGAACTCTTTCAGGTTCCCTTGGCCTTCTTCGTCTTCTCCGGCACCTTATAAGGGGCCGGAGTCAGCATCTTCGCCAGAAGAGCATCCGCGGGGCCTTTGGGCAAAGGAGCCGGACAGTTGATCTGTCCGGCCATCTTCTGCCAGTCCTGTCAAAGGTATGGGAGTTTAGATCCCGCATAGAGTCAATCTATATAAAAAATAATTATCCCGTGAAAGGTAAAGCAGCTTACCGCACTGACTTGGCGCTTCACACTGAATCCGCGATCCTCAGTGATAGGGGGGACCTCGGCACTTTTGAACAGCACCCTCCAGGCGTCTTCATGAATCGTGTCGAAGAGCCTATTCAGAGTTCGGTGCTGCGCCGGATTGAATTCCCACAAGTTGAACTCCCGTTGTTGGCACAGGAGTATCCGGCAGATGAGCATAACTTGGACTATGTTGACAAGCTTGAGCTTCTTGTCCACCATATTTTGAACACATGTTTGGAGTCCGGTCAACTCTTTCGAATTACCCCAAGAGAGACCCTTCTCTTTCTAGGAGGTGAGCTGCGTGGGGATGCCAGATCGGAACTCGGGGGCCGCTACCCATGCAGGGTCGTGCGGCTCGGTGATATAGAACCACCCCGATTGCCACCTCTTTATGGTTTCCACAAAGGATCCCTCGAGCCATGTTATGTTGGGAATCTTGCCCACCATGGCGCCTCCGCACTCCGCCTGGCGGCCGCCCACCACCTTCGGCTTGACATTGAAGGTCTTCAGCCATAAGCCGAAGTGAGGCTTGATGCGGAGGAAGGCCTCGCACACGACGATGAACGCCGAGATGTTGAGGATGAAGTTTGGGGCCAGATCGTGGAAATCCAGGCCGTAATAAAACATGAGTCCCCGGACGAAAGGATGGAGAGGGAATCCTAGTCCGCGGAGGAAATGGGTGAGGAATACTACCCTCTCATGGGGCCTGGGGGTGGGGATGAGCTGGCCCTCATCGGGGAGCCGGTGCACGATGTCGTTGGGCAGCTATCCGGCTCTCCTCAGTTTCTTGATGTCTCCCTCCATGACGGAGGAGACCATCCACTTGCCTCCTGCTCCGGACATGATTGGAGAAGGTCGAGGTGGGAAGTGCGGGCTTGGGCGCTAGATCTCGAGTGTTCGGAAACGGATGGGTAAGGGAGGAAGAAGGCGTGGATAGAAAGCGGATCCTTATCCCTTTATATGGGCGGACGAAACTAAGCGTCCCCACTTGCCTGGTAAACCTCGCTTATCCCCCAAGTGCCGTGATTGATGGCGCGGTTGGGTTACCCACGCCCGTATTAATGAGAATCCCGTAATAAGGGGACATGATCTCTACTTTGACAAGACGTGTCGAAAAACTACCTCGCGTTATGTGCGGGGTAGGTTAAAAGAAACGGTTCGAATAATCACCGGGCCATGACGTAACGTCATGCTACCAAAACAAGCCAGCAAATTAGATCTGCGAAAATATTATTCTCTCTACGGTGGAATGTGGAACTTATTTTGCAGGGTCGGACACTATCCTCGTATTCAAATTCTTCCGCGGTGTAATCGGAGAAGGAACCCGCCTTGCAATGCCAAAGACAATACTGCGCGCCGGACTCATCGTCATTGAAGCCTGGTTCAGGGGCTACTCAGGGAGTCCTGAATTAGGGGGTCTCCGGACAGCCGGACTATCTCCATTGGCCGAATTGAGTAGACTATGAAGATACAAGATTGAAGACTTCGTCTCGTGTCCGGATGAGACTCTACTTGGCGTGGAAGGCAAGCTAGGCAATACAGATATGGATATCTCCTCCTTTGTAACCGACCTTGTGTAACCCTAACCCTCTCCGGTGTCTATATAAACCGAAGGGTTTTAGTCCGTAGGACAACAACCATAACATACAATCATACCATAGGCTAGCTTCTAGGGTTTAGCCTCTCTGATCTCGTGGTAGATCTACTCTTGTACTACACATATCATCAATATTAATCAAGCGGGACGTAGGGTTTTACCTCCATCAAGAGGGACCGAAGCTGGGTAAAACATCTTGTCCCCTGCCTCCTATTACCATCCAGCCTAGACGCACAGTTCGGGACCCCCTACCCGAGATCCATCGGTTTTGACACCGACAGCCGCCTACAGCGGCGACGAGTGGTTACCCAGGGAGAAGCCCCTGGAGAAGTCGTAAGTATCTGGATACCATAGTAATTCATGGTATGTTTTATTGCACTGCTTCTTCTTACGCCGAATATTATTATGCAGTCCGTCCCGAGCCCGTCTTGATGTATCTTCGTCGGACGGTTCTTTGGACTCTACGGACAACGTCGAGGTGTTGTCTAAAAAGGCACCAAGCCAAGCGGAGGTAGTCCTGGGGGCGCCACGAGGTGACCTTCCGGACCCTGGGCGCAAAGGGAGCAAGACTCCCATAGGCTCCAAGTTCGGCCCTCAGCCGAACACTGCGCCGGAACCTTCGATGGTTCCGGACTCCGGCAGGCGATCCCCCATTAAAAGGGGCTAGCCGCCCGTGCCGGTGGCCTCTGTCCATCCAGAGGCACCGGACAACTTGCTGGAAGCGCTTCGCGGCGCTACCATCGACGAAGAGCACGGCACTATCATGAGTGCGGTGATCGAGAAAGTTCAGTCCGCCAAAAATGGACTGACCGAAGCTTGCGCCAGCCTCCTAATAGGCTTTGAGGTAAGCAATCAAAATATAGGAAAATATTACCGCATAGACAGTAGCCCCTGATGCTCTGTTTGGCATTCGCGAAGAAAGGCCGAATAGAGGATCAAATAATGACTCAGGAGTCTAATCAGAATATGTCTATGTGCATATGCAGGCTTCACTGCTGGTCGCTGCCGCACGTACTACAGAGGTCGCTGCATTGAAGCAGGACCTTGAGCGGTCCAAAGACGTGCTCGGCCTTACCAAGAGGCAGCTCGAGGAGAGCAAAGGTAAGCAATACCTTGTCTATATATTAAAAAGAAATTCAGTTGTAAGTAATAGGATCATTATGAATTTGTCAGGGGCCACAACCAAGGTGGCGACCCTGAAGAAGGCACTGTCCGAGGCCGAAGACAAAGCGGCCAAGGAGCGCATTGAGCGAGAAAAGTAAGAAGCCCGGGTAGGCGAGGTGCAGCAAGAGCTCGAGGCTCTCGCCAAAAAACACAAGTCCCTGGAGCTTGACTCTAAGACGCGAGAGTCCGAGCTTGCGAAGGCACTCGAAAGCGCACAGAGCGCCACGGCTGAAGCCCGCAAGGCCCTCCAGGAGATGGATGCGGTGAAGAAGATAGCAGCGGGTAAGGCATTCATTATGCAAAGCAAGCATGTGAAGGAAACTTTCCTTTTACTTACCCAAGTTTGGAGCTCTCCAGGAGCGTTCGCAGATCTTCCCCGCAGTGTACTGGATGCCGCGGAGTTTTACCGAGCTGAGGAGGGGAGCTCGACGGAAAAGTTGTTCTGGTCTTAGTATACTGGGACCAAACACCCAATGCCTTTGAGCGACCAGCTGAAGAAACTGGTCGAGCTTCACAAGGCGGCTGAACAGGCCATGAAGGGTATTATAGTCGGGATGTGGCCTGGCGATCCCCTGCCTAGTAGCTACTTCGGTCTAGTGAGGCGGCTCGTGGATCCCTGCCCACGGCTTGAAGTTATAAAGCAGTCCGTCTGCATCGAGGGTGCGCGCAGGGCTTTTGCCCGGGCGAAGGTGCACTGGGCGAAGCTGGACGCCGTAAAGCTAGTGAAGGAGGGGCCGCCGAAGGGCAAGGAGCATCGCTGCCCCGAATGTATTATGACAGTGTCCTGAAGGGTTCCCGCCTTGTGGCGGAGGAATGTGCCAGAGATGTAATTTTTGAATGAACATGCTCATGTGATCCTGTGATATGAAACGAGTTCATTTGCGCTATGCAACGCTTTTTGAATTTAAAATATTACCTTCTGTGCGGCCGTTTATAAAATTTGAGAGTTGGCCAGTCGTCGGCTTCTGCCCCCATGTAACTAGTACTAGGGTGTTCGGGATAAACCTGAGCGCTCTTTATCCCAATTTTCGGTCCTTTTAGGGAGGTGTTCAGCACAACGAACCAGACAATTGGACTATAAGGCTTTATCACTCTTACTTAGCCATAGAAGTCTACAATTTTAAATTGTGGCTAAGCCCCTAGTATTCGGAGGGCCGAATTGGGGGCGCTATATACGCCTAAATCGAACAAGGCCGACTCCTCACCCGAAGCGGAAAAAGTCTTTAAGGACTTGAGCCCTCTCGAACGGCGACCAGCTCTCGCTTTATCATGACAGTCAGTTTTCGGCTTTCTCTACTGAGGTGCTCGTCCGGAAGAACCGGGACACCATCGCAGTAGTTCTCCCAGTGCTACCTTAGCCGATATAGCGGAACGTAAGGTACCAAAACATGGGAGCCGGGCGAACCCAACTATTGACCCAAGACATGATTTGGAGCTGATGCATATAATGCTATAAGTTTGGGGTGCCGCACTGTCAAAAGTGTTTGGACTTCTTACGCCATATTATGGGTTAAACGAAAGCCCCTGGTGTACTGACCGTACCAGCATGTATGGGTGCAAGTTTTCGTAAATGAACATATAAGAAAAAGGGATGAATAATGCAATAATAGACTAATGTGTTGCATTGTTATTTAAATAATATGTTGAAGCGTACTGATACAAGTAGTGTAATAAGCAGAAAATAGGACTTCTTGACATGTCCTATCCAAGGGCAAGCTGCGTATGGATAGTAGAAAGCGGGTATATCGATTATTGTTATAGACCACCTGGGGGTTCCCTTTTACATCTTAGCTTCTTGCCTCCTTGGTTGTTCCTTCCCGTAATGTGTTCGGCAATCGTACTGCCGGAAAGGGCTTCCAGAGAGTTAGGTCCTGAAAGAGAAAAAATGATAAAGGTATGCAGCCCCTAGGGCGGTTAAGCCACATTGCGGGACGTGCCCTGATCTTGCCCCCGCCTATGCCCATGGTATTTTCAGTGCATAATTATGTACGCGCGGCACGGATTTCGTTGCTTGACTGGGACTGGGACGGGGGCTGAATTGCTAGGCGAGCTCTGAACGTGCCAGGCGATCCTATTGCAGTTTACTCCGGACTCGCTTGACGGTGTCCGGGGGCTGTATCGCCGAATTGGTGGTTTGCCTTAAAAGGCTGCTTTATGCTTCTGCTGCGAGGGCCGCAGTGTGCTCTTCCGTGCGGAGCGAGTGTTCGTTGTTTCCATTGACTGTTATGACCCCCGTAGGTGCTGGCATCTTGAGCTTGAGGTATGCGTAATGTGGTACCGCATTGATTTTTGCAAATGCGGTTCGCCCGAGCAGTGCGTGATAGCCACTGCAGAACGGGACGATATCAAAGATTAACTCCTCGCTTTGGAAGTTGTCTGGAGATCCGAAGACCACTTCCAATGTGATTGAGCCTGTGCAATGGGCCTCTACACTTGGGATGACGCCCTTAAAGGTGGTTTTGGTGGGTTTGATCCTCGAGGGATCTATTACCCATTTTGTGCACTGTATCCTGATAGAGCAGGTTTAGGTTGTTGCCGCCGTCCATAAGGACTCGAGTGAGGTGAAATCTATCAATGATGGGGTCTAGGACTAGTGCAGCGGATCCGCCATGACGGATACTAGTGGAGTGGTCCCTACGATCGAAGGTGATCGGACAAGCGGACCATGGGTTGAACTTTGGGGCGACGGGCTCCATCGCATAGACGTCCCTTAGTGCACGCTTCCGTTCCCTCTTGGGAATGTGGGTTGCGTATATCATGTTCATCGTCTTCACTTGTGGGGGGAACCTCTTCTGTCCTCCCATCCTCGCCATCACTATGCAGCCCCTTGTCCTTTTTCGGCATTTAACTTGCCGGCCTGCTTTAACACCCAACATTCTCTGTTAGTGTGATTGGCTGGCTTATCGGGGGTGCCATGGATTTGACACGAGCGATCAAGTATGCGATCCAAACTGGACGGGCCCGAAGTACTTCTTTTGAATGGCTTTTTCCGCTGACCAGATCTAGAGCCTCCGAATCTGGCATCGACTGTCGTATCATCGGTGTTATCGCCGTTGTTGCGGCGCTTTTGTCTGTTACGATGTGGTCTGCCGTTGGCATCTTTGGTATCCGAAGTGCCCGGATTCCTTGATGTGTTGTTGCTGCGAGCCAGCCAGCTATCCTCGCCCGTGCAAAAGCGGGTTATGAGTGTCGTGAGGGTTGCCATAGACTTCGGCTTCTCATGGCCGAGGTGCCGGGCAAGCCACTCGTCACGGATCTTATGCTTGAATGCCGCCAAGGCCTTTGCATCTGGACAGTCCACAATTTGGTTTTTCTTAGTTAGGAACCATGTCCAGAATTTCCTGGCCGATTCCCCTGGCTGCTGAGTTATATGGCTCAGGTCATCAGCATCCAGTGGTTGCACATAAGTGCCCTAGAAGTTGTCAAGGAATGCGTCTTCCAAATCCTCCCAACTTCCAACGGAGTCTGCTGGCAAGCTATTCAGCCAATGCCGAGCTGGTCCTTTGAGTTTTAGTGGGAGGTACTTGATGGCATGCAGATCATCACCGCGAGCCATGTGGATGTGAAGGAGGAAATCCTCAATCCATACAGCGGGATCTGTTGTACCATCATATGATTCAATATTTATGGGTTTAAAACCCTTCGGGAATTCGTGATCCATAACTTCATCAGTTAAGCATAGGGGTGTGCGGTGCCTCTATGCCGGGCTATATCACGAGCAGTTCATATGAGTCTTGTCTGCTGTATTCGGCCTGGCCAGATTTACTTTTAGTGTATTCTGCGCGACGGTCATCGTCCCGCGTTGGCGTGCGCCCCCGTGAGCCGTATATTGACCTTGCATGTTTTGCCCTGCTGTACAATACGTCTCGCAGGTCCCGTGTGTTGCCCTGGGACTTGGTATTTTTGTTTGAGTGGCGGCGGGGTGCAGGCTGAACTTCAGGTTGAAACGCTTCTCTGGCTCGGCCACGAGGTGGCCGGTCAGCCGCATCGTACACTAGTAATGTTGGTTTCAATTCTTCCTCCTCAAGGTGAGGTAGCAACCTGCGCTTTTGGTAACTCTTGGAGGGGTGCTCGAGTTTGTATTCCTCGGTCACAAGGACTTCAGTCCATCTGTCTGCTAGCAAGTCTTGATCAGCTTGAAGCTGTTGTTGCTTTTTCTTCAGGCTACTTGTTGTGGCCCTAAGCCGGCGCTTGAAGCACTGTTGCTCGACAGGATCCTCAGGCACGATAAATTCTTCATCGCCGAGGCTCACCACGTCTTCAGAGAGAGGCATGTAATTTTCCTCCTCTGATTCTCCATCTGCTGCCTGCTCTAGAGGGCTAGCTTGCTCACCCTCCCGCTCTACATCGTGCTGGAGGGTATTGTGGTTGTCTTCAGCACTATCCGTAGTGTTATTTTCTCTTGTGCCGGTATCACTACTTTTGCTATGGCGGGACATAGAGCGGCGCCGCTGACGTCGGCGCTTGGGTTGCTTCTTGGAGGGGTCATCCTCCGCTGTCTCGTTGCCATTGCCTTCTTTGGGGTGTCCACCACGTATATATCATATGATTTGGTGGCGCACCAGCGCCCTGTGGGCGGTGGTTCCTGTTCGTCTCCTACATCGTTGTCCATACCGTCGATGTCTTCAGAGTCGAAGTCGAGCATGTCGGTTAAATCATCGACAGTGGCTACTATGTGGGTGGTGGGTGGGCAGCGAATTTCTTCCTCATCCGCATCCCATTCTAGCCGGACATAGTTCGGCCAAGGTTCTTCTGACAAGGAGAGAGACCTTAATGAATTTAGCTAAAAGATATCCGCGGAGGTGAACTCCATGATCGGTGCCCAATCACATTCGATAGGCACAGATGCAGGCGGCTCGAAGTCCGTGGCCGGAGACGAATCCAGTGGTTCGGTAACACGGCTCTTGTAAGGGGTGAAGTCAGTATCCGGCTCCATCGCCACTAAGAGTGCGGCCTCCATGGCGGGGTCTATCCCTCCGTCCTCGGATGGCGCAATTTGTTCCAGTTTGAAGGCCGGAGTAGTTGCAGATGCGATCTCCCGAACACTGTCTGACGGCAGAGTTACGTCATGCTCGTCGTGATTGTGCGGCGCACCTGACATGGGCTTGAATCCGTCGAAGATCAAGTCTTCGCGAATGTAAGCAGTGTAGTTTAAGTTTCCGAACCTGACGTGATGGCCAGGGGCATAGCTCTCGATCTGCTCCAGATGGCCAAGCGAATTGGCCCGCAGTGCGAAGCCGCCGAATACGAAGATCTGCCCGGGGAGGAAAACCTCACCATGGACTACATCGTTACCGATGATCGAAGGGGCCATCGAGCCTTATGGTGATGGCGTAGTGGAACTCTCAATGAAAGCACCAATGTCGGTGTCAAAACTGGCGGATCTCGGGTAGGGGGTCCCGAACTGTGCGTCTAAGGCGGATGGTAACAGGAGGCAGGGACACGATGTTTATCCAAGTTCGGGCCCTCTCGAGGGAGGTAATACCCTACGTCCTGCTTGATTGATCTTGATGATATGAGTATTACAAGAGTTGATCTACCACGTGATCATAGAGGCTAAACCCTAGAAGCTATCCTATGGTATGATTGTGTGTTGTCCTACGGACTAAACCCTCTGATTTATATAGAGACCGGAGGGTGCTAGGGTTACACAGAGTCGGTTACAAGGGATGAGATCCACATATCCATATTGCCAAGCTTGCCTTCCACGCCAAGTAAAGTCCCATCCGGACACGGGACGAAGTCTTCAATCTTGTATCTTCATAGCCTAATAGTCCGGCCAAAGGATATAGTCAGGCTGTCCGAAGACCCCCTAATCCAGGACTCCCTCAATGGGCTTCCTCAAAATGCCCTAGGTCTTCGTGAGCCTTCATATATTTATAGCTCTAGTGCATCTGTTGCATGGCAATCCCTACTCACTCACACTGATATCTATTGATGTGCATGTCCATAGCCCATTGATACGCCTAGTTGATGTGAGACCATCTTCTCCTTTTTTTTGTCTCTTCCACAACCACCATTCTATTCCACCTATAGTGCTATGTCCATGGCTCACTGTCATGTATTGCATGAAGATTAAAAAAGTTAGAGAACACTAAAAGTATGAAACAATTGCTTGGCTTGTCATCGGGGTTGTGCATGATTTGAATACTATATGATTTTTTAGGGATAACTTTCTTTAGCCATGCTATTTTGAAGAGACATAATTGCTTAGTTAATATGCTTGAAGTATTATTATTTTTATGTCAATATTAAACTTTTGTCTTGAATCTTTCGGATATGAAAATTCATACCACAATTAAGAAGAATTACATTAAAAATATGCCAAGTAACATTCCACGTCAAAAATTCTGTTTTTATCGTTTACATACTCGAGGATGAGCAGGAATTAAGCTTGGGGATGCTTGATATGTCTCCAAGATATCTATAATTTTTTATTGTTCCATGCTAATATTATATCATGTTTTAAACATTATTGGGCTTTATTATCTACTTTTATATTATTTTTGGGACTAACCTATTAACCAGAGGCCCAGCCCAGAATTGTTGTTTTTTGCCTGTTTTAGGGTTTCGCAAGAAAAGAATATCAAACGGACTCCAAATGGAAAGAAACCTTTGGGAACGTGATTTTCTCACCGAATATGATCCAGGAGACTTGGACCCCACGTCAAGGCATGAAACAGGAGGCCACGAGGTAGGGGCGCGCCTACCCCCCCCCTCCCAGGCGCGCCCTCCACCCTCGTGGGCCCCTTGTTGCTCCACCGACGTACTTCTTCCTCCTATATATACCTATGTACCCCCAAATGATCAAAGCAGGAGCCAAAACCCTAATTCCACCGCCGTAACTTTTCGTATCCACGAGATCCCATCTTGGGGCCTGTTCCGGAGCTCCGTCGGATGGGGCATCGAGCACGGAGGGCTTCTACATCAACACCATAGCCTCTCCGATGAAGTGTGAGTAGTTTACTTTAGACCTTTGGGTCCATAGTTATTAGCTAAATGGCTTCTTCTCTCTTTTTGCATATCAATAAAAAGTTCTCCCCCTCTCTTGTGGAGATCTATTCGATGTAATCTTTTTTTGTGGTGTGTTTGTTGAGATGATGAATTGTGGGTTTATGATCAAGTTTATCTATGAACAATATTTGAATCTTCTCTGAATTCTTTTATGTATGATTGGTTATCTTTGAAGTCTCTTCGAATTATTAGTTTGGTTTGGCCTACTAGATTGATCTTTCTTGCAATGGGAGAAGTGCTTAGCTTTGGGTTCAATCTTGCGGTGTCCTTTCCCAGTGACAGTAGCGGTAGCAAGGCATGTATTGTATTGTTGCCATCGAGGATAACAAGATGGGTTTTTCATCATATTGCATGAGTTTATCCCTCTACATCATGTCATCTTGCTTAAGGCGTTACTCTGTTCTTATGAACTTAATACTCTAGATGCATGCTGGATAGCGGTCGATGTGTGGAGTAATAGTAGTAGATGCAGACAGGAGTCGGTCTACTTGTCTTGGACGTGATGCCTATATATACATGATCATACCTAGATATTCTCATAACTATGCTCAATTCTATCAATTGCTCAACAGTAATTCGTTCACCCACCATAGAATACTTCTGCTCTCGAGAGAAGCCACTAGTGAAACCTATGGCCCCTGGGTCTATCTTCATCATATTAATCTTCCAACACTTTGTTATTTTCATTGCTTTTTATTTTACTTTGCATCTTTATTATAAAAATACCAAAATCTTATCTTATCATATCTATCAGATCTCACTCTCGTAAGTGACCGTGTAGGGATTGACAACCCCTATTGCGTTGGTTGCGAGGATTTATTTGTTTTGTGCAGGTGCGAGGGACTAGCGCGTAGCCTCCTACTGGATTGATACCTTGGTTCTCAAAACTAAGGGAAATACTTACGCTAATCTGCTACATCACCATTTCCTCTTTAAGGGAAAACCAACGCAAGTGCTCAAGAGGTAGCAAGAACCATGGGTTCAGAAACCCATGCCTTTTCCTCCTAAACCATCCAAGAAGAAGGATGATGAGGATTTTGAGCGCTTTGCTGAAATGATTAGACCTATCTTTTTGCATATGCGTTTGACTGATATGCTTAAAATGAATCCTTATGCTAAGTACATGAAGCAATATTGTTACTAATAAAAGAAAAATACCGGAAGCTGAAATTTCCACCGTGCTTGCTAGTTACACTTTTAAGGGTGGAATACCAAAGAAACTTGGAGATCCAGGAGTACCAACTATACCATGCTCCATTAAAAGAAACTATGTTGAAACTGCTTTATGTGATCTTGGAGCCGGTGTTAGTGTTATGCCTCTCTCTTTATATCGTAGACTTGATTTGAATCAGTTGACACCTACTGAAATATCTTTGCAAATGGCTGATAAATCAACTGCTATACCTGTCGGTATTTGTGAGTATGTGCCTATTGTGGTTGCAAACGTTACTATTTTAACGGACTTTGTTATTCTTGATATTCCCGAGCATGATAGTATGTCGATTATCCTTGGTAGACCATTTTTGAATACTGCAGGGGCTGTTATTGATTGCAACAAAGGCAATGTCACTTTTCATGTTAATGGTAATGAGCATACGGTACACTTTCTGAGGAAACAACCTCAAGTCCATAGTATCAATTCTATTGGAAAAATTTCAACGATTACTATTGGAGGTTTTGAATTTCCTCTTCCTACTGCCAAGAAGAAATATGATATTATTATTGTTGGGGATGTGCATATCCCAGTTGAGGTGACCTAGTGTTATTTGAAATTTCTCCGGTTTCATGCGATTCGGAATGAGTTTGTTAACAAGACGTGATCAACCTTGTTAGTGGATTCCTTTCGATGAGCATGAGATGGATGAAGTAAGAAAGCACAACTTTCTGTACCCTCCTTTTACTTTCTGTTATTTAGTTTAAATAAAGCAGAAATAGTATTTTTTTTGTCTGTTTTCTAAATTATCCTTGCAATAAAAAATATCCGAAAAATAAAAGTTCTCCAAATGCCCTGAAATTTTAATATGATTTTTTCTTGAATATTTAAGAATTATTGGCACTGAGAACACAACAGGGGGCCTCACCATGTGCCCACGAGGGTGGAGGGCGCGCCCCCTGCCTCGTGGACCCCATGTGGGTCTCCTCCACTTATTCTTGCACCCACACACTTCGTCTTCCTCCAGAAAAAATCATCCACCAGCTCAAACCCGTGTTCTAGCTCATCTTGCTGCCATTTTCAATCTCCTTGCTCAAAGCTCCATTCACAAAACTGCTTTGGGGGATTGTTCTTTGGTGTGTGACTCCTCCAATGGTCCAACTAGTTTTTGTTCTAGTGCTTTATTTATTGCAAATCTTTGCTGCTTAGGTGACCCTGCTCTTGAGCTTGCATGTCAAATGTATGTGGTCAAAAGTAGTTTTAATGCATGATATAGCCTCTAGGCACTTGTGGGAGTAGTTGATATCAATCTTGTTGAGTTTGGTTCACTTTTATTTTAAGTTACTGAAAATTTCAGAAAAAGATGAAGAGATTTTTGAGGGGCTCATCGAGCCGAAGCTTGAAGGATAAGCAAAGTGAAGAAAATAAGAAGCCCAAATATAATCTCCCTTGCACTGCGGAGGTTTGGCTGTGTGAATGGCCTTGTGATGAGTTCCTGAGAGAAGCTGGGATTTATGAGGATTTTTATTATTTGGCTGAGAATCCAGGCCTCACCGACTTCCTCCATGACCAGCATGAACAGAACGTACCTTGTTTTGCCGGAGGCCGTTCAGGCATACCAGAGCTTGACATCAGCTCCAGAGCCAGAGCCACTATCTGATCCTCACCTTCAATCTGTTATCAGTGGGATCCGGTGGAGATCGCTAACCAGTGGCACCCTGAGGACCCTCCTTAGTACACTAGAGGGGATCATTTCGATCCATGGGCATAGACCAACTTAGGCCAAAAGCCTAAGCTTGGGGGAGTACATATTTCTCACCTACATTACATTCATCTTCACACACTCATGCCAGTTGTCGGTGCTCATACTTTTTCATTGTATCATCCATGCTAGTTTATTTTCTGTTTTAAGCTTTGTTCTTGTGTGTTTGAAAAACCTTAAGAAAAAACAAAAAAATAGTTTACTTTTAGCTTGTTTACTTTCCATGCTTGTAGTAGTAATAATTAAAATAAAAGCCAAAAAGATTTCTCGTTCTTCTTTTGCTTGTTGGGAGCTTTCCCGTGTAAATAGTTTTATTTCCTTTCTTTTCCTTGGGGTCGAGAGGAGAAGACTACGATGAAAATGTTAAGTGGCTCTCATATGCATTATTGTTGATCTAACAAAGCGCCTATATTACCTTGTCTTCTCCCTTGAATTGAATGCTTGCAGATTCCAGCTTAGTCCAATGCAAGTGCACTATTATTATTATCCACACCGTTTGGTTGTGCAAGTGAAAGGAAATAATGAGGATATATGATGGACTGGTTGAGATGAGAAAAGCTGGTATGAACTCGACCTCTCTTGTTTTTGTAAATATGATTAGTTCATCGTTCCTGATTCAGCCTATTATGAACGAAACATGTTTGCAATGACAATTAGAGATTATAGTTGTTCGTGCCATGCTTAATTTGCTAGGAGTTTATAATGGTTTACCTTGCGTACCAACATGCTATTAAAATGGTTGTGATGTGGTATGATAGGGTGGTATCCTCCTTTGAACGATTCGAGTGGTTTGACTTGGCACATGTTCACGCATGTAGTTGAAACAAAATCAACATAGCCTTCACGATATTTATGTTCATGGTGGATTATATCCTACTCATGCTTGCATTCAGTGTTGATTAATTTTAATGCATGTTCATGACTGTTATCGCTCTCTAGTTGGTCACTTCCCAGTCTCTTTCTAGCCTTCACTTGTACTAAGCGGGAATACTGCTTGTGCATCCAATTCCATAAACCCCAAAGTTGTTCCATATAAGACCACAATACCTTCCTATATGCGGTATCTACCTGCCGTTCCAAGTAAATTTGTATGTGCCAAACTCTAAACCTTCAAATAAAAATTCTTTTTTGTATGCTTGAATAGCTCATGTATCAACTAGGCATGTACGTATCTTCCATGCTAGGCGGGTAATTCTCAAGAGGAGTGGACTCCGCTCCTCACTCACGAGAAAATGGCTGGTCATCGGGATGCCCGGTCCAATGCTCAAATCAAAACAAAATAATTGCAAACAAAACTCCCCCAGGATTTTTGTTAGTTGGAGGCACCCGTTGTTTCGGGCAAGCCATGGATTGATGCTTCTTAGTGGTGGGGGAGTATAAACTTTACCATTCTGCTTGGGAACCGCCTATAATGTGTGTAGCATGGAAGATATGGAGATCTCTCGGTTGTTATGTTGACAATGAAAGTATACCGCTCAAAATATTATTCATCTCTATTTCAAAACCGAGCTCTAGCACGTCTACAAATCCCTGTTTCCCTCTGCGAAGGGCCTATCTATTTACTTTTATGTTGAGTCATCATCCTCTTATTAAAAAGCACTAGTTGGAGAGCACCGCTGTCATTTGCATGTATTATTGTTAGTTTACATTGAGTATGACTTGACTGGATCTCTTTTACCAGGAATTACAATTTCCAGTCAGTCCTTGATCTTCAGGGGTGCTCTACATTTATGTTTTGCGGTCTTAGAAAGGGCTAGCGAGATACCATCTTGTTATATCATATTATGATTGTTTTGAGGAAGTATTGTCATCCGAAATTTATTATTATTGTTCGCTAGTTGATTATGCCATTGGTATGAGTAAACATGAGACCTAAGTGTTATTATGGATATGGTTAGTTCATAATGTTTGCTGAAAACTTGAATGCTGGCTTTACATATTTACAACAAGAGCAAACAGAGTTTGTAAAAGTTTTTATTTATCACTTTCAGTTGGTCAACTGAATTGCTTGAGGACAAGCAAATGTTTAATCTTGGGGGAGTTGATACGTCTCCAACGTATCTACTTTTCCAAACACTTTTGACCTTGTTTTGGACTCTGACTTGCATGATTTGAATGGAACTAACCCGGACTGACGCTGTTTTCAGCAGAATTGCCATGGTGGTATTTTTATGCAGAAATAAAAGTTCTCGGAATGACTGGAAAATCGACGGAGAATATTTTTGCAATATATAAAAAATACTGGCGAAAGAATCAAGGCCAGGGGGCCCACTGTTGGGGAACGCAGTAATTTCAAAAAAAATCCTATGCACACGCAAGATAATGGTGATGCATGGCAACGAGAGGGGAGCGTATTGTCTACGTACCCTCGTAGACCATAAGCAAAAGCGTTATGACAATGCGGTTGATGTAGTCGTATGTCTTCAGATCGAGCGATCCTAGTACCGAAAGTACGGCACCTCCGTGATCTGCAAACCTTCAGCTCGGCGACTGATACGTCTCCGACGTATCTACTTTTCCAAACACTTTTCCCTTGTTTTGGACTCTAACTTGTATGATTTGAATGGAACTAACCCGGACTCACACTGTTTTCAGCAGATTTGCCATGATGTTGTTTTATGTGCAGAAAACAAAAGTTCTCGGAATAACCTGAAACTCCAAGGAATATCTTACAATAAATAATAAAAAAATCCTTGCCAAAGATAAAGACCAGGAGGCCCACACCCTGTCCACGAGGGTGGGGGGCGCCCCCCCTAGGGCGCGCCCCCTACCTCATGGGCCCCCTGGAGACCTCCCGACTACAACTCCAACTCTATATAACTGCTTTCCAGGAGAAAAAAAATAGGAGAGAAGATTTCATCGCGTTTTACGATACGGAGCCACCGCCAAGCCCTAAAACCTCTCGGGAGGTCTGATCTGGAGTCCGTTCGGGGCTCCAGAGAGGGGGATTCGTCGCCGTCATCATCATCAACCATCCTCCATCACCAATTTCATGATGTTCACCGCCGTGCGTGAGTAATTCCATTGTAGGCTTGCTGGACGGTGATGGGTTGGATGAGATTTACCATGTAATCGAGTTAGTTTTGTTAGGGTTTGATCCCTAGTATCTGATACGTCTCCAACATATCTATAATTTTTTATTGCTCCATGCTATATTATTTACTGTTTTGAATGTTTATGGGCTTTATTATACACTTTTATATCATTTTTGGGACTAACCTATTAACCCAGAGCCCAGTGCCAGTTTTTGTTTTACCCTATTTTAGGGTTTCGAAGAAAGGAAAATCAAACGGAGTCCAATTGACCTGAAACTTCACGGAACTCATTTTTGGAAGGAAAGAAGCCCGGAAGACTTGGAGTGCATGTGGGGGGATCTGCGAGGAGGTCACGAGGCAGGGGGGCGCGCCCTCCACCCTCGTTAACCCCTCGTGCCCCCCCTGACGTACTTATTTCGCCTATATATCTCCATATACCCTAAAAACATCCGTGAGCACAATAGATCAGGAGTTCCGCCGCCAGAAGCCTCCGTAGCCACCGAAAGCCAATCTAGACCCATTCCGGCACCCTGCCGGTGGGGGAATCCTTCTCCGGTGGCTATCTTCATCATCCTAGTGCTCTCCATGACGAGGAGGGAGTAGTTCTCTCTCAGGGCTGAGGGTATGTACCAGTAGCTATGTGTTTGATCTCTCTCTCTCTCTCATGTTCTTGAGGTGATACGATCTTGATGGATCGCGAGCTTTGCTATTATAGTTGGATCTTATGTTTCTCCTCCCCCTGTACTCTCTTGTAATGAATTGAGTTTCCTCTTTGGAGTTATCTTATCAGATTGAGTCTTTAAAGATTTGAGAACACATGATGTATGTCTTGCCGTGCGTATCTGTGGTGACAATGGGATGCCACGTGATTCACTTGATGTATGTTTTGGTGATCAACTTGCGGGTTCCGCCCATGAACCTATGCATAGGGGTTGGCACACGTTTTCGTCGTGATTCTCTGGTAGGAACTTTGGGGCACTCTTTGAGGTTCTATGTGTTGGTTGAATAGATGAATCTGAGATTGTGTGATGCATATCGTATAATCATACCCACGGATACTTGAGGTGACATTGGAGTATCTAGGTGACATTAGGGTTTTGGTTGATTTGTGTCTTAAGGTGTTATTCTAGTACGAACTCTAGGGCTGTTTCTGACACTTATAGGAATAGCCCAACGGATTGATTGGAAAGAATAACTTTGAGGTGGTTTCGTACCCTACCATAATCTCTTCGTTCGTTCTCCGCTATTAGTAACTTTCGAGTGACTCTTTGTTGCATGTTGAGGGATAGTTATGTGATCCAATTATGTTAGTATTGTTGAGAGGACCTGCACTAGTGAAAGTATGAACCCTAGGCCTTGTTTCCTAGCATTGCAATACCGTTTACGCTCACTTTTATCATTAGTTACCTTGCTGTTTTTATAATTTCAGATTACAAATACCTTTAGCTACCATCCATATACCACTTGTATCACCCTCTCTTCGCCGAACTAGTGCACCTATACAATTTACCATTGTATTGGGTGTGTTGGGGACACAAGAGACTCTTTGTTATTTGGTTGCAGGGTTGCTTGAGAGAGACCATCTTCATCCTACGCCTCCTACGGATTGATAAACCTTAGGTCATCCACTTGAGGGAAATTTGCTACTGTCCTACAAACCTTTGCACTTGGAGGCCCAACAACGTCTACAAGAAGAAGGTTGTGTAGTAGACATCAGTATCCACTATGTTCTGAGATTGATGTTGCTATGACTTTGCTATGCTTAATGCTTGTCACTAGGGCCCGAGTGCCATGATTTCAGATCTGAACCTATTATGTTTTCATCAATATATGAGAGTTCTTGATCTTATCTTGCAAGTCTATAGTCAACTATTATGTGTTATGATCTGTTAACCCCGAAGTGACAATAATCGGGATACTTACCGGTGATGACCGTAGTTTGAGGAGTTCATGTATTCACTATGTGCTAATGCTTTGTTCCGGTTCTCTATTAAAAGGAGGCCTTAATATCCCTTAGTTTCCATTAGGACCCTGCTGCCACGGGAGGGTAGGACAAAAGATGTCATGCAAGTTATTTTCCATAAGCACGTATGACTATATTCAGAATACATGCCTACATTACATTGATGAATTGGAGCTAGTTATGTGTCACCCTATGTTATGACTGTTACATGATGAACCACATCTGGCATAATTATCCATCACAGATCTGATGCCTACGAGCTTTCCATATACTGGTTTATGCTTATTTACTTTCACGTTACTATTGTTACAATCACTACATAATACCAAAAATATTACTTTGCTTTCATTACTCTTTTGTTACCGTTACCATCACTATCATATTACTTTGCTACTAAATACTTTGCTGTAGATACTAAGTTTCCAGGTGTGGTTGAATTGACAACTTAGCTGTTAATACTTGAGAATATTCTTTGGCTCCCCTTGTGTCGAATCAATAAATTTGGGTTGAATACTCTACCCTCGAAAGCTGTTGTGATCCCATATACTTGTGGGTTATCAAGACTAATTTCTGGCGCCGTTGCCGGGGAGCATAGCTCTATTCTTTGAGTCACTTGGGATTTATATCTGCTGGACACTATGAAGAATTTGAAAGAAGCTAAGACAACAATTTATCCCTCAACTACGAGGGGAGGTAAGGAACTGCCATCTAGCTCCGCACTTGATTCACCTTCTTTTATGAGTAAGCTTGCGACACCTAAACCTGCTTCTGCTATTCGTTCTGATATGTTGCATGTTATTGATGATGCTACTTTTGCTATACATGATACTTATGATGAAACTACTTCTATGCTTGATACTACTGTGCCACTTGGTGATTTTCTCGAGGAACGACTTGCTAGGGCTAGAGAGATTGAAAATATTGAATCTGATTATGATGATGAAAGTGATGATGAAGAATCACTTGTTATTCCTGAGGGCTATTTATTTGATCAGGAAGCTTCTTTAGCTATTTTTGCTTGCAAAGATAGATATGAACTCAAAAGGTTATTAGCTAAATGGACTAAGCAATCTCTAAATGCTAGGATGAAACCTGACCCTGCTTTTGCTACTTCACCTATCTGTGTTACTGATAAGGATTATGAATTCTCTGTTGATCCTGATATGATTACTTTGGTTGAATCTGATCCTTTTCAAGGCTATGAATCTGAAACTGTTGTGGCACATCTTACTAAATTAAATGATATAGCCACCCTGTTCACTAATGATGAGAGATCTCGCTACTTTTATATCCTTCAAATATTTTCGTTCTCACTAAAGGGTGATGCTAAGATATGGTTTAATTCTCTTGATCTTGGTTGTGTGCGTACTCCCCAGGATATGATTTACTACTTCTCTGCTAAATATTTCCCTGCTCATAAGAAACAAGCTGCTTTAAAGGAAATATACAACTTTGTGCAAATTAAAGAAGAGAGTCTCCCACAAGCTTGGGGGAGGCTTCTCAAGTTACTTAATGCTTTGCCTGATCATCCTCTTAAGAAAAATGAAATACTTGATATCTTTTACAATGGACTAACCGATGCTTCCAGAGATTACCTGGATAGTTGTGTTGGTTCTCTTTTCAGGGAAAGAACACCGGATGAAGCTGAAATCTTATTGAATAATATGTTGACAAATGAAAATAATCGGGCACCTCCTGAGCCAGCTCCTGCTCCAGTTAATGATCCTATTCCTAAACCAACTCCGAAGAAGAGAGGTGTTCTATTTCTCAGTCCCGAAGATATGCAAGAGGCAAATAAATCTATGAAAGAAAAAGGTATTAATGCTGAAGATGTTAAGAATTTACCTCCTATTGAAGAAATACGTGGTCTTAATTTACCGCCTATTGAAGAAACATATGATCTTAATCCTTTATTTATTGAAGAACCTCCAGACCTCGATAAACCGACATAGGTAGTAAAGGTAAATTCTCTCTATAGATATGATAGAGCTGATATCCATCCTACTAAAATTGCTAGTCAGTGCTTGGATGAGTTTGATAATTTTATGTTTAAGCAAGAAGACTTCAATGCTTATTTTGGTAGACAATTAAAACAAGATGCTGATATGATTAAATACTTGGGTGATTATATGGCTAATATTAGAGGTGAACTTAAACTTGTTAGCAAACATGCTTCTATGGTTACCACTCAAGTAGAACAAGTACTTAAAGCTCAAAAGGAATTTCTCAATGAGATGAATAGTAAGAAAAATAATTATGCTGTTAAAGTGGCTACTAGAACTGGTAGAATGACTCGGGAACCTTTGTATCCTGAAGGCCACCCTAAGAGAATTGAGCAAGATTCTCAGAGAAATAATATTGATGCACCTAGTTCTTCTAAAAAGAAGAAAAAGAAAAATGATATAACTATGCAAACTTCTAGTGAACCTACTGCTGAACCACCTCATAATCCAAATGATATCTCTATGTCTGATGCTGAAATGCAATCTGGCAATGAACATGAACCTAATGAAAATGTTACTGATGATGTTCAAATGATGCTCAACCTAGTAATGATAATGATGTAGAAATTGAACCTGCTGTTGATCTTGATAACCCACAATCAAAGAATCAACATTATGATAAGAAATATTTTGTTGCTAGGAAACATGGTAAAGAAAGAGAGCCATGGGTTCAGAAACCCATGCCTTTTCCTCCCAAAAATTCCAAGAAAAAGGATGATGAGCATTTTGAGCGCTTTGCTGAAATGATTAGACCTATCTTTTTACGTATGCGATTAACAGATATGCTCAAAACAAATCCTTATGCTAAGTACATGAAAGATATTATTAAAAATAAGAGAAGGATACCGGAAGCTGAAATTTCCACCATGCTTGCTAATTATACTTTTAACGGTGGAATACCTAAGAAACTTGGAGATCCAGTAGTACCCACTATACCATGCTCCATTAAAAGAAACTACGTTAAAACTGCTTTATGTGATCTTGGAGCCGGTGTTAGTGTTATGCCTCTCTCTTTATATCGTAGACTAGACTTGAATAAGTTGACACCTACTGAAATATCTTTGCAAATGGCTGATAAATCAACTGCTATACCTGTCGGTATTTGTGAGGATGTGCCTGTTGTGGTTGCAAACGTTACTATTTTAACGGACTTTGTTATTCTTGATATTCCCGAGGATGATAGTATGTCTATTATTCTTGGAAGACCTTTTCTTAATACTGCAGGGGCTGTTCTTGATTGCAACAAAGGCAATGTCAGTTTTTCATGTTAATGGTAATGAGCATACGGTACACTTTTCGAGCAAACAACCTCAAGTTCATAGTATCAATTCTATCGGAAAAATTCCATCGATTATATTTGGAGGTTTTGAATTTCCTCTTCCTACTGTCAAGAAGAAATATGATATACTTATTATTGGGGATGTGCATATCCCCGTTGAGGTAACCTAGTGTTATTCGAAATTTCTCCGGTTTCATGTTAATCGGAATGAGTTTGTTAACAAGACTTGATCAACCTTGTTAGTGGATTCCTTTTGATGAGCATGAGATGGATGAAACTAGAAGCACAACCTTCTGTACCCTCTCTATACTTTCTATTATTTAGTTTAAATAAAGTAAAAATAAATAATTTTCTGTCTGTTATCTGATTATCCGTGCAATATAAAAATACCTCGAAAATAAAAGTTCTCCAAATGCCCAGAAAATTAAATATGATTTTTTCTAGAATATTTGAGGATTTATGGAACAAAGAACACACCAGGGGGGCCAACCACCTTGCTACGTGGGTGGAGGGCGCGCCCCCTGCCTCGTGGGCCCACGGTGGCCCTCCTCCACTTATTCCTGCACCCATCCTCTTCTTCTTCCTTCCACAAACACGAAAAACCAACTCAAGCACGAGTTCTAGCCCTCTTTGCTGTAATTTTCGATCTACTTGCTCAAAGCACCTCTCACAAAATTGCTTGGGGAGATTGTTCCTTGGTATGTGACTCCTCCATTGGTCCAATTAGTTTTTGTTCTAGTGCTTTATTCATTGCAATTTTTTGTTTCTTAGGTGACCCTGTTCTTGAGCTTGCATGTCAAATTTATATGGTCAAAAGTAGTTTTGATGCATGATATAGGCTCTAGGCACTTGTAGGAGTGGTTGCTATCAATATTATTGAGTTTGGTTTACTTTTATTTTGAAGTTACTAAAAGTTTCAGAATTTTTCAGAAAATGATGAGGAGATTATTGAGGGGCTCATCGAGCCAAAGCTCGAAGGAAAAGGCACCGAAGCCTAAGTATAATTTGCCGCGCACCGCGGAGGTTCGGGCGTGTGAATGGCCTTCCAAGGATTTCTTGAGAGCAGCCGGGATTTATGAAGATTTTCATGAATTGGCTCATAATGCAGGCCTCACCGCTTTCCTCCACGACCAATGCGATCAGTATCTCTTATTCACAAATACCTTTGTGAAAAACTTTCATTTTCATTCTAGGAACTCACCACCTACTTTTTCATTGTATCATCCATGATAGTTTATTTCCTTTTATGCTTTCTTCTTGTGTGTTTAATAAACCTTAAGAAAAACCAAAAAAATTAGTTGTAACTTTTAATTTGTTTAATTTCCATGCTTGTAGTAGTAATTAAAAAGAAAACCCAAAAATATTTCCTGTTCTTCTTTTGCTTGTTGGGAGCTTTCCCGTGTAAATAGTTTTATTTCTTTTCTTTGGTGGTCAGTAGGAGAAGACCATGATTAAATTGTTGAAGTGGCTCTTATTTGCTTTATTGTTGATTTAACCAAGAGCCCATATTGCTTTGTCTTCTCCTGTTTATTGAATGCTCATAGATTCCAGCTTAGTCCAATGCACGTGCACTCCTATTATTATTCACATCGTTCGGTCGTGCAAGTGAAAGGCAATTATGATGATATTTGATGGACTGACTGAGATGAGAAAAGATGGTATGAACTCGACCTCTTTTGTTTTTGTAAATATGATGAGTTCATCGTTCTTGATTCAGCTTGTTATGAATAAACATGTTTGCAATGACAATTAGAGATCATAGTTGCTTGTGCCATGCTTGATTAGCTATGAGTTATAATGGTTTACCTTGCATGCCAACATGCTATTGAGATGGTTATGATGTGGTATGATAGGGTGGTATCCTCCTTTGAATGATTTACGTGACTTGACTTGGCACATGTTCACACATGTAGTTGAAACAAATCAACATAGCCTTCACGATATTTATGTTCATGGTGGATTATATCCTACTCATGCTTGCATCCAATGTTTATTAATTTTAATGCATGTACTTGGCTGTTGTCGCTCTCTAGTTGGTCGCTTCCTAGTCTTTTGCTAGCCTTCACCTGTACTAAGCGGGAATACTGCTTGTGCATCCAATCCCTTAAACCCCAAAGTTATTCCAGATGAGTCCACTATACCTTCCTATATGCGGTATCTACCTGCCGTTCCAAGTAAATTTGTATGTGCCACACTCTAAACCTTCAAATAATCTTCCTGTTTTGTATGCTCGAATAGCTCATGTATCAACTAGGGTTGTCTGTATCTTCCATGCTAGGCGAGTTATTCTCAAGAGGAGTGGACTCCGCTCCTCACTCACGAGAAAATGGCTGGTCACCGGGATGCTCAGTCCCATGCTTTATGCAAACTAAATCAAAATAATTGCAAAACGAAACTCCCCCTGGGACTATTGTTAGTTGGAGGCACTCGTTGTTTCGAGCAAGCCATGGATTGATGTTTGTTGGTGGAGGGGGAGTATAAACTTTACCATTCTGTTTGGGAACCGCCTATAATGTGTGTAGCATGGAAGATATCGCCATCTCTTGGTTGTTATGTTGACAATGAAAGTATACCGCTCAAAATATTATTCACCTCTATTTCAAAACCGAGCTCTGGCACCTCTACAAATCCCTGCTTCCCTCTGCGAAGGGCCTATCTATTTACTTTTATGTTGAGTCATCACCCTCTTATTAAAAGGACTAGCTGGAGAGCGCAGCTATCATTTGCATTCATCACTGTTAATTTATATTGGGTGTGAGTATGATTGGATCTCTTTTACCATGAATTACAATTTCTAGTCAGTCCTTGATCTTTAAAGGTGCTCTGCATTTATGTTTTGCGGTCTTAGAAAGGGCTAGCGAGATACCATCTTGTTATATCATATTATGATTGTTTTGAGAAAGTGTTGTCATCCGAGATTTATTATTATGGCTTGCTAGTTGATTATGCTATTGACATGGGTAATCATGAGACCTGAGAATTATTGCAAATGTGGTTAGTTATGATCTTTGCAGAAAACTTGAATGCTATCTTGACATATTTATAACAACAAGAGCAAACAGAGTATGTAAAAGTTTTTCTTTATTTCTTCCAGTTTTTCAACTGAATTGCTTGAGAACAAGCAATGGTTTAAGCTTGGGGGAGTTGATACGTCTCCGACGTATCTACTTTTCCAAACACTTTTTCCCTTGTTTTGGACGCTAACTTGTATGATTTGAATGGAACTAACCCGGACTGACGCTGTTTTCAGCAGAATTGCCATGATGTTGTTTTATGTGCAGAAAACAAAAGTTCTCGGAATGACCTGAAACTCCACGGAATATCTTACAATAAAAAATAAAAAATCCTCTCCAAAGATGAAGACCAGGGGGCCCACACCCTGTCCACGAGGGTGGGGGCGCCCCCCCCTAGGGCGCACCGCCCCTACCTCATGGGCCCCCTGGAGACCTCCCGACTCCAACTCCAACTCTATATAACTCCTTTCAGGAGAGAAATAGGAGAGAAGATTTCATCGCGTTTTATGATACGGAGCCGCCGCCAAGCCCTAAAACCTCTCGGGAGGGCTGATTTGGAGTCCGTTCGGGGTTCCGGAGAGGGGGATTCGTCGCCGTCGTCGTCATCAACCATCCCCCATCACCAATTTCCTGATGCTCACCGCCATGCGTGAGTAATTCCATCATAGGCTTGCTAGACGGTGATGGGTTGGATGAGATTTACCATGTAATCGAGTTAGTTTTGTTAGGGTTTGATCCCTAGTATCCACTATGTTTTGAGATTGATGTTGCTATGACTTTGCTATGCTTAATGCTTGTCACTAGGGCCCGAGTGCCATGATTTAAGATCTGAACCTATTATGTTTTCATCAATATATGAGAGTTCTTGATCCTATCTTGCAAGTCTATAGTCACCTATTATGTGTTATGATGCGTTAACCCCGAAGTGACAATAATCGGGATACTTACCGGTGATGACCATAGTTTGAGGAGTTCACGTATTCACTATGTGCTAATGCTTTGTTCCGGTTCTCTATTAAAAGGAGGCCTTAATATCCCTTAGTTTCCATTAGGACCCCGCTGCCACGGGAGGGTAGGACAAAAGATGTCATGCAAGGTCTTTTGCATAAGCACGTATGACTATATTCGGAATACATGCCTACATTACATTGATGAATTGGAGCTAGTTCTGTGTCACCCTATGTTATGACTGTTACATGATGAACCACATCCAGCATAATTACCCATCACTAATCCGATGCCTACGAGCTTTCCACATACTGGTTTACGCTTATTTACTTTCCCATTGCTATTGTTACAATCACTACACGAAAAATATTACTTTGCTTTCATTACTCTTTTGTTACCATTACCATCACTATCATATTACTTTGCTACTAAACACTTTGCTGCAGATAGTAAGTTTCCAGGTGGGGTTGAATTGACAACTCAATTGCTAATACTTGAGAATATTCTTTGGCTCCCCTTCTGTCGAATCAATAAATTTGGGTTGAATACTCTACCCTCGAAAGTTGTTGCGATCCCCTATACTTGTGGGTTATCAGCGACGTCCCACGAACTCACGATCCAGCAGAGTGTCGAGGAAGAGCTTCGTCAGCACGACGGCGTGATGATGGTGATGATGATGCTACCGGAATAGGGCTTCGCCTAAGAACCTCTACGATATGACCAAGGTGGATTATGGTGGAGGGGGCACCGCACACGGCTGGAAACAATCAACTTGTGTGTTCATGGGGTGCCCCTCCCCCGTATATAAAGGAGTGGAGGAGGGGGAGGGCCAGCCCTCTACTATGGCGCGCCCTGGGGAGTCCTACTCCCACCGGGAGTAGGATTCCCCCCTTCCATGTAGTAGGAGTAGGAGAGAAGGAAAGGGAAAAGAGAAGAGAAGAAAGGAGGGGCTGCCGCCCCTCCCCCTAGTCCAATTCGGACTAGGCCTTGGGGGTGTGTGCAACCTCCCCTCTCTCTTTCCCCTAAAGCCCAATAAGGCTCGTATACTCCCCAGCGAATTCCCGTAACTCTCCGGTACTCCGATAAATACCCGAACCACTCAGAAATTTTCCAACGTCCGAATATAGCCTTCCAATATATCGATATTTATGTCTCGAACATTTCGAGACTCCTCGTCATGTCCCTGATCTAATCCGGGACTCCGAACAACCTTCGGTACATCAAAACACATAAACTCATAATACCGATTGTGGGAGTCCTAGATAAGGGGGTCTCCGGACAGCCGGACTATATCCATTTGGCAGGACTGTTAGACTATGAAGATACAGGATTGAAGACTTCGTCTCATGTTCGGATGGGACTCTACTTGGCGTGGAAAGCAAGCTAGGCAATACGGATATGTATATCTCCTCCTTTGTAACCGACCTTGTGTAACCCAAACCTCTCCGGTGTCTATATAAACCGGAGGGTTTTAGTCCATAGGACAACATACAATCATACCATAGGCTAGCTTCTAGGGTTTAGCCTCTCCAATCTCGTGGTAGATCTACTCTTGTACTACCCATATCATCAATATTAATCAAGCAGGACGTAGGGTTTTGCCTCCATCAAGAGGGCCCGAACCTGGGTAAAACATTGTGTCCCCTGCCTCCTGTTACCATCCGCCTTAGACGCACAGTTCGGGACCCCCTACCCGAGATCCGCCAGTTTTGACACCGACATTGGTGCTTCCATTGAGAGTTCCTCTGTGCCATCGCCGTTAGGCTTGATGGCTCCTACTATCATCGATAGCGATGTAGTCCAGGGTGAGACTTTTCTCCTCGGATAGATCTTCGTGTTCGGTGGCTTTGCACTGCGGGCCAATTCGCTTGGCCATCTGGAGCAGATTGAAAGTTACGCCCCTAGCCACCAGGTCAGGTTTGGAAGGTTAAACTACACGGCCGATATCCATGGAGACTTGATCTTCGACGGATTCGAGCCTCTGCCTTGTGCGTCATGATGAGTACGACTTAGCTCTACCATCGGACAGTGTTAAGAAGATCGCAACGGCGGCCGCTCCGACCCTCAATTCAGAGCCAGTTGCGCCTTACGCGGACGGGTGGATGGACCCCGCCATGGAGGCCTTACCCTCAGCGGCGATCTAGCCGAACATTGACTTTACCTTGCACGAGAGCCGTGTTGTTGAACTGCCGGATACTTCTCCGGCCACGGACTCCGAACCGCCTGCGCCCGTTCCGATCGAATCTGGTTGGGCACCAATCATGGAGTTTACCTCCGCGGATGTCTTTCAATACTCGCCCTTCGGTGATATACTGCGGTCATTAAAGTCTCTCTCCTTGTCAGGAGAATCCTGGCCGAACTATGCCCGGCAAGATTGGGATGCGGATGACAAAGAAATTCACCGCCCACCCACCACCCACTTAATAGCCACTATCGATGACTTAACCGACATGCTCGACTCCGACTCCGAATACATCGACGGTATGGACGACGATGCAGGAGACGAACAGGAACCACTGCCCCCAGGGCACTGGACGCCCACTTCACCACAGGACGTATACATGGTGGACACACCAAAGGAAAACGACGACAAGGAACGGAAGGACGCAACGAAGGGTTGTTCCCTCGAGAAGCAGTCAAAACGGCAGCGTAAGCGCCGCCCCAAATCCCGCCTCGGCAGAAACAACGATCATACAGACCCAGCGTTCGAGCAGGGGGAACCATTGCCGGACCACGGCAAAACGGAGAATCAAGCCGAACAACCCGACTCTATCAAAGATCATAGTCCAGATGACGTCACACCGGACGGACACCCGGAGCAACAGAATGCCCATCAAAGGCTCGTTGCTACCGCGAGGAGTCTAAAAAAAGCAGAAGCAAAGGCTCAAGGCTGCGCAAGACACTCCAAATCAGATGGAGCAAAGTACTCAACACAGCAGCAAAGTACGGTGGTAATCGCCCCACCAAGAGCTACCCGAAGCGGAAGTTGCTACCTGAATTCGATGAGGAGGCCTCAGATCCCCCACAACCAAAAATCAAAACAGCCATCTGGCCGGATAGGCGACCTCACGGCCAACATAGAGTGGCAAACAACGCCGCACATAAGCCAATACGCGATCCACGCGAGGACTCGCATCAAAAGGACGGCACAACCAGATCAATCTATAGACCACGTAAGCGCGCTCCAGCATACAACGCAACACAACAAACATCCGAAGAACACGGTACACCCGGATACAGGGGTGCCGCACACCCCCTATGTTTCACCGATGAGGTGCTGGATCATGAACTTCCAGAGGGATTCAAACCCGTAAATATAGAGGCATACGATGGAACAACAGACCCTGGTGTCTAGATTGAGGATTATATCCTCCATATCCATATGGCTCGATGAGATGACCTCCACGCCATTAAGTATTTACCCCTCAAACTCAAAGGGCCAGCTCGGCACTGGCTTAAGAGCCTCCCCAAAAGTTCCATTGGAATCTGGGAAGAGCTCGAAGATGCTTTTCGGGCAAATTTTCAGGGGACTTACGTCCGACCTCCGGACGCGGACGATTTGAGTCATATAACTCAACAGCCCAGAGAGTCAGCCCGAAAACTTTGGAACAGGTTTCTTACTAAAAAGAACCAAATAGTCGACT
The DNA here is from genome assembly GCF_003073215.2 of Triticum urartu. NCBI lineage: Eukaryota > Viridiplantae > Streptophyta > Magnoliopsida > Poales > Poaceae > Triticum > Triticum urartu. The sequence goes on from NC_053025.1 coordinate 17,556,988, forward strand.
GTTCGGACGCCGAAGCCTTGGCAGCTTTTAAGCATAGCGTCCGTGACGAATGGCTTGCCAGACACCTCGGCCAAGAAAAGTCGAGAACAATGGCAGCATTAACAAGCCTCATGACCCGCTTTTGCGCGGGAGAGGATAGCTCGCTAGCCATATGCAGCATCAGCGACCCAAGTACATCCGAAGTTAGAGATGGAAACGGGAAATCACGGTGCAACAACAATAACAAACGCTGGAATAAAGAAGACAGCACGAAGAGCACGGCAGTAAACGCCGGATTTAGAAGCTCTCGACAAAGTCAGCAAAAGCAGCCCTCTAAAGGCGCCAGAGACGAACTGTCCAGCGTAAACAAAATTCTGGACCAAGTATGTCAGATCCATAGCACCCCTGGTAAACCTGCTAATCATACCCACAGAGAATGTTGGGTCTTCAAGCAGTCCGGCAAGCTCAACTCCGTACACAAGGGGGAGGATACACCAAGCGAAGACGAGGATGAGCCTCCCAAGCAAGACACTGGGGAACAAAAGAAGTTTCCACCAGAAGTCAAAACAGTCAGCGTGTTACACGTGATCAAGGGGAGAAACAAAGCGGCACTCCCAGAAAAATATGCCCAAGGGCCTATCACCGCGGAGTCCTGCCATTGGTCATCTCAACCGATCACCTTCGACCATCGTGATTACTCAGCAAGTATCCGGCGTGCAGGATGGGCTGCCCTGGTATTAGACCCAATAATTGACCAATACCACTTTACACAAGTCCTGATGGACGGTGGCAGCGGTTTAAACCTGATATACCAGGATACAATCCGCGGAATGGGGATAGATCCAACAAATATTTTCCATAGCAACACTACCCTTAAAGGAGTAACGCCAGGCCCAGGGGCTCACTGCACGGGCTCCCTGCTACTAGAGGTTGTATTCGGCGTCCCGATAACTTCCGTATCGAACATTTGACCTTCCACATTGCTCCATTCCAAAGTGGATATCAAGCACTACTTGGACGCGAAGCTTTCGCTCGCTTTAATGCAATACCGCATTACGCTTCCCTCACGCTCAAGATGCCCGGTCCACGTGGCATCATTACAGTGCATGGAAATATTGAGCGATATTTGCATGCCGAAGAGAGTGCGACTGCCTTGGCAGCCGCACACTAAAAACGACCTCACCAACTAAAGCATTTGATAGGTCCTCAAGACCACGGACACGGTTAGGACGAGTCCGGTGCAGCTATATGTAATTCATACCGGATTGATGGCCACACCCCTATTACAAATACAAGGGGTTCAACGCGTGCAGACAAGTGGCAATTTTTACTTATCTTTAATTATACATGGTTTCTTTAAAAACCACCTTTTTGCACGACAACTTTTCACCTAAGTTCCTCCCTTTTATAGATGACCATCGTGCTACACCCGTCCAGGATACGGCACAACGGAGACACAGGCGCAGACGTGCAGCAGGGACCCGCTCCAAGGATTCTTTTTAGATTAAGACCCTGCGTAAACCTTTTTTATTGTCTCTTGTTGATATACATCCCTCGGATTCTCAGTACAAATTGAGAAGGATGCTGACGTCTTGGCATGTGGCCATGTCAGAATAATGCACGTACCCGGACACAAGGGGCTTCTTACAAAGGGCACTATTTAGGCCCGGTTTATACCATAAAGACCGAATACCTTAGGGAGTGTTCGGCGTCGCGAGTTTGGCCTTATATGCATCAGCTCCGAATCATGTCTTTGGTCAAATGTTGGGTTTTCCCAGCTCCTGTGTTTTGGTGCCTTACGTTCCATTCTATCGGCTAAGGCAGCACCAGGAGAACTACTGCGATTGTGCCCTGGTTCGTCCAGATGAGCACCTCAGTAGAGAAAGCCGAAAACTGACTGTCATGATATAGCGTGAGACTGGTCAACCACTCGATGACCTATCGGAATTTTAGAATTGCTCCGCTTTAATGAAGGGCCGTTTCCTGGCCAGGCATATACGCACCCCGAGTTCGGGAGAGTTCGGAGCCACCAGGGGCTATATAGTAGCCCCACCTTCAAACTCCTATGGCTAAGTGAAAGTGTTAAAACATCATAGTCCGGTTGCCTCGTTCGCTGCGCTATCACCTCCTTGATAGGACCAAGACATTGGGTTAAGTGTGAACATGCGTTTTCTGCGAGCACCTCCGCATTATATGCCTGGGGGTTGAAGCCGACGACTGCAATCTTTCAGGTTATATACATATATACATAAACGGCCGCACAGGAGGCACCATATTACTTTCCGGCAAAAGTATAAATACAGCCTTACTACATTTCATAAAAACATTGTGTTTACAATGGGGATACATGTCACTCAAACATAATATTCTTCAAGCACTGGGCCTCTATCAAACGAGCACCCTCAAGAACCTCTTCAAAATAGTGCTCGACAGCTACTCGGCCTATGGCCGAACCTTGCGCCGCAACAGTGGCAGCATCCATCTCCACCCAGTATGCCTTGACATGGGCAAAGGCCATCCGCGAGCCTTCTATGCACGCCGACCTCCTCATCGCATTCATGCGCGGCACCGCACCAAGGTAATGCTGCACTAAGCTGAAATAGCTGTTCGTCTTCGGCTTCTCCAGCCAAAATGATCTACGATGGACCTCATGGCAAGTCCGGACAACCTATTAAGTTCGGCCCATTCGGCTAGCTGATCAGTCAAGGGAAGCAGACGCTCTGGAACGTTAAATTGCGACCAGAACAGCTTGTCCACTTCACGATCCGTCTGATCTCGGAAGTATTCGACCGCATCGATAGCGCTTGCCGCCAAGTCCATATATGTGTCTGCCGAACTCCACAGCCGATCCAGAGGGGCATACCGCGGATCTCCGAACTTCCTCTGCAGCAGAAAGGGCTTCCTAGCCGCAATATCCCCGGCTTCGCACAACTCCTCGTTCTTCGCCCTCATAGCAGAGCGAGTGTCTTTGGTCGCCATCGTGGCCTTTTCAAGGTCCGCTGCCTTCACTTGGTTCTCTTCTTCAAGGAACTGGCAACGGTCGGCAGTGTATTTTAATTCTACGACCATCTTCGCCATCTTCTCTTTGCTTTCGCAATGCGCGGTCTCCTCGGCTCTTAACTCTTCGGCCGCCTTCAAAGCAGCCACATTACTAACTCTTGCTTGTTCCTTGGCTCGGGCAAGTTCCAACTGAAGGGTCTCCACGGTGGCAGCTCCGTCTACAGTCACAAGATATTAAAGATACTGGCATCATGCTGCTCTTATTATGTGACATTCACCAGAAAACATTACTTACCCTGTGACTCATCAAGCCGCTTGTTAACAAGCTCGATGTCGGTGTATGCCGCATCCAGTTGCCGCTTTAGTTCGGCAAACTCATTAGTCCGGCTAGCCACCGGAGCTTCCACCACCTGCACATAAAGGCAGTACTGGTTATTACCTGGGACTATGATCCTCTGTTCGCTGCCGTTCTCAACGACAACTAGAGTCTCAGGGGCTACTATCTACACAGGGCACACCTAACATGTGCGGTACTATCAAAAAGTATATCATTTCACGTACCTCAAAGCCCATCAGTAGACTCATAAAGGCTTCATGTAATCCGCTTTCGGCGGACGAAATTCTTTCCATCACCTTACCCATTAACGTACGGTGTTCTTCTGAGATGGCCGCTCGCTCCAACAGCTCCCTCTGAACGTCCGACCGCATACCAGATGGTGCCGGACTCTTTTGTTTGCTCTCTTCGAGAGCCGGACGCTGGGGACTTCGGGTGACTATGGGATTATCTTCTGGCCTCACCGGATCCGGAGAGGCCCTCCGTGACGACACTTCGAGGTCGCCCGCTTCTTGAGCGGGGGGGTCCGGGGGAGGCTTTTCGCTCTCCATCATCTCCGAAGAAGATCCCCCAAAGACGAGCTTAGCTGAGAAGGGCTCAGGTCCGAACTGCAAGATATATGCTTTGGTTATTTCCCTCAGAGGAAAGGTAGTATACCTTCACTATTAAAGTATTTTTTGATCACTTACGACTCGTTGGAGGGCCGATCCCGCGCGGACTTTGTGTGGCAAAAGCACCCCCCGAGGCAGGACCCTCTGTTGGAGACTTCTTCTCCTGTTTGGAGGCCTCGGTTTCCGGATCCTCAGAGGCAGTACTCTTCCTCCCCCGTAGCGAGAAAAGGTTAGAAACTTCTCCCTGGTTATCCTCCCTTATGGAGGCGCTCATTCCCTCGGTTGGAATTGGCAGCGATGGGGGCCCGCTTTCGCCCATATTATTCCCCCTGTATCTTCCTTCAAGGGCTCCGGGCAAGGTGCGGGCTCGAGCATCTTTTCCAGTCCTGGTCAAAGGGCGATTTCTCGGGAATGACATCATGGTAAATAAAAGACGATGTGTCCGGCTAATGGATTACTTACTTGTTCGGTGGCGCGGTTGCTACTCAGGCCCACGTCCTCGGTAGTATCCGGACACTCTGTTTGATGTCCGAAGAATGACTTGTACATCTCGTCGTGCATCAGGCCGAGGAAGCTTTGAATAGCACGTGGTCCTTCTAGGTTGAACTCCCACAAGCGAAGGGGCCGGCGTTTGCAGGGCTGGACTCGACGAACCAGCATGACTTGCATTTCCATGACCAAATTAAAATCTGCCTCAAAGAGATCTTGAATGCGGCTTTGCAGTACAGGCACGTCCTTGGCTGGACCCCAGCTCAGCCCTCTGCTAATCCATGACATCAGTTGTGGTGGGGGGCCCGAGCAGAAAGCGGGGGGAGCCGCCCACTTGGCACTTCTGGGAGCTGTGATGTAAAACCACTCCCGTTGCCATAATCCGGACACCTTTGGAAGGGAACCTTTTGACCACGGAGCTCCCGCAATCTTGCTTATTAATGCTCCTCCGCACGCTGCGTGCTATCCCTCGATTGTCTTCGGCTTCACATCAAAAGTCTTGAGCCACAGGCCGAAGTGAGGGGTAACGCGGAGGAAGGCCTCACACACGACAATAAATGCCGAGATGTGAAGAAAGGAGTCTGGGGCTACATCGTGGAAGTCTAGCCTGTAGTAAAACATCAAACCCCTTACGAAGGGATCCAGAGTGAGGCCTAGACCTCGGAGGAAGTGGGAGATGAACACGACGTCTTCGTTGAGTTCAGGAGTAGGACGACCTGCCCTCGGGCAGGCAGCCGAGGCGAAACTTCGGCGGTCAGATATCTGGCCTCCCTCAATTTCTTGATATCTTCTTCCGTAACGGAGGAGGGCATCCATCGGCCTTGAAGGCTGGATCCGGACATGGTTGAAGATCCGGAGCACCTGACCTGGGCTTTGGGTGTTAGAACTGGAGGCAGGGGAAGGATTCGATTGAGCACGGGAGGGAAAAAAGTGAAAGCCTTGGCCCTTTATAAAGAGGGTGAATACCAAGCGTCCTCTCCGTGGCCGTTTGGGGCTTGCCTATAATCTAGGAGTCCTAGACGCGGCTGGGTTACCCACACCCGTATTGATGAGAATCCCATGATAAGGGGACACGATCTTTGCTTTGATGAGATGTGTCAAAAAACTGCCTTGCGTTATGTGCAGGGCTAGTTAAAAGAAATGGTTCGAATAATCACCGGGCCATGAGATAATGTTGTGTTGCCAAAACAAGTCAGCAAATTGGATTTGTGGAAATATTATTCTCTCTACGGTGGTATGTGGAACTTATTTTGCAGGGTCGGACACTATCCTTGTATTCAAATTCTTCCATGGTGTATTCGGAGGAGGAACCCGCCTTGCAATGCCGAAGACACTACTGCGCGCCGGACTCATCGTCATTGAAAGCCTGGTTCAGGGGCTACTATGGGAGTCGTGGATAAGGGGGTCTTCGGACAGCCGGACTATATCCATTTGGCCGGACTGTTAGACTATGAAGATACAGGATTGAAGACTTCGTCTCGTGTCCGGATGGGACTCTACTTGGCGTGGAAGGCAAGCTAGGCAATACGGATATGTATATCTCCTCCTTTGTAACCGACCTTGTGTAACCCTAACCTCTCCGGTGTCTATATAAACCGGAGGGTTTTAGTCCATAGGACAACATACAATCATACCATAGGCTAGCTTCTAGGGTTTAGCCTCTCCGATCTTGTGGTAGATCTACTCTTGTACTACCCATATCATCAATATTAATCAAGCAGGACGTAGGGTTTTGCCTCCATCAAGAGGGCCTGAAGCTGGGTAAAACATTGTGTCCCCTACCTCTTGTTACCATCCGCCTTAGACGCACAGTTTGGGACCCCTTACCCGACATCCGCCGGTTTTGACACCGACACCGATCGTCACAGAACGTTAAGTGTGCGGACCCTACGGGTTCGAGAACTATGTAGACATGACCGAGACTCATCTCCGGTCAATAACCAATAGCGGAACCTGGATGCTCATATTGGCTCCTACATATTCTACGAAGATCTTTATCGATCAAACCGCATAACGGTATACGTTGTTCCCTTTGTCATCGGTATGTTACTTGCCCGAGATTCGGTCATCGATATCTCAATACCTAGTTCAATATCATTACCAGCAAGTCTCTTTAGTCGTTTCATAATGCATCATCCCGCAACTAACTCATTAGTCACACTGCTTGCAAGGCTTATAGTGATGTGCATTACCGAGAGGGTGCAGAGATACCTCTCCGACAATCGGAGTGACAAATCCTAATCTTGATCCATGCCAACTCAACAAATACCATCGGAGACACCTGTAGAGCACCTTTATAATCACCCAGTTACGTTGTGACGTTTGGTAGCACAGAAAGTGTTCCTCCGGTATTCGAGAGTTGCATGATCTCATAGTCATAGGAACATGTATAGTTATGGAGATAGCAATAGCAACAAACTAAACGATCATCATGCTATGCTAACGGATGGGTCAAGTCAATCACATCATTCTCTAATGACGTGATCCTATTAATCAAATGACAACTCATATCTATGGTTAGGAAACATAACCATCATTGATTCAACGAGCTAGTCAAGTAGAGGCAAACTAGTGACACTTTGTTTGTCTATGTATTCACAAATGTACTAAGTTTCCAGTTAATACAATTCTAGCATGAATAATAAACATTTATCATGATATAAGGAAATATAAATAACAACTTTATTATTGCCTCTAGGGCATATTTCCTTCAGTCTCCCACTTGCACTAGAGTCAATAATCTAGTTCACATCGTCATGTGATTTAACACAAATTGTTCACATCTTTATGTGATTAGTTCACATCTCTATGTGACTAACACCCAAAGGGTTTACTAGAGTCGATAATCTAGTTCACATCGCTATGTGATTAACACCCAAAGAGTGATCATGTTTTGCTTGTGAGAGAAATTTAGTCAACGGGTCTGCCACATTCAGAGCCGTATGTATTTGATGTCTACTACACAACCTTCTTCGTGTAGACATTGTTGGGCCTCCAAGTGCAGAGGTTTGTAGGACAGTAGCAAATTTCCCTCAAGTGGATGACCTAAGGTTTATCAATCTGTAGGAGGCATAGGGTGAAGATGGTCTCTCTCAAGCAACCCTGCAACCAAATAACAAAGAGTCTCTTGTGTCCCCAACACACCGAATACAATGGTAAATTGTATAGGTGCACTAGTTCGGCGAAGAGATGGTGATACAGGTGCAATATGGATGGTAGATAAAGGTATTTGTAATCTGGAATTATAAAAACAGCAAGGTAACTAATAATAAAAGTGAGCGTAAACGGTATTGCAATGCGTTGAAACAAGGCCTAGGGTTCATACTTCCGCAAGTGCAAGTTCCCTCAACAATACTAACATAATTGGATCACATAACTATCCCTCAACATGCAACAAAGAGTCACTCCAAAGTCACTAATAGTGGAGAACAAACGAAGAGATTATGGTAGGGTACGAAACCACCTCAAAGTTATTCTTTCCAATCAATCCGTTGGGCTATTCCTATAAGTGTCACAAACAGCCCTAGAGTTCGTACTAGAATAACACCTTAAGACACAAATCAACCAAAACCCTAATGTCACCTAGATACTCCAATGTCACCTCAAGTATCCATGGGTATGATTATACGATATGCATCACACAATCTCAGATTCATCTATTCAACCAACACATAGAACCTCAAAGAGTGCCCCAAAGTTTCTACCGGAGAATCACGACGAAAACATGTGCCAACCCCTATGCATAGGTTCATGGGCGGAACCCGCAAGTTGATCACCAAAACATACATCAAGTGAATCATGTGGTATCCCATTGTCACCACAGATACTCACGGCAAGATAGACATCAAGTGTTCTCAAATATTTAAAGACTCAATCTGACAAGATTACTTCAAAGGGGGAACTCAATTCATTACAAGAGAGAAGAGGGGGAGGAGAAACATAAGAACCAACTATAATAGCAAAGCTCGCGATACATCAAGATCGTGCCAAATCAAGAACACGAGAGAGAGAGAGAGATGAAGATGAAGATGGCCACCGAAGAAGGATTGCCCCCTCCGGCAGGGTGCCGGAACGGGTCTAGATTGGTTTTCGGTGGCTACGGAGGCTTCTGGCGTCGGAACTCCCGATCTATTCTCTGTTCTGGAAGTTTCAGGGTACATGAGTATATATGGGTGCAGGAAGTACGTCGGTGGAGCTTCGGGGGCCCCATGAGGCAGGGGCGCGCCCTAGGGGGGCGCGCCCCCACCCTCGTGAGCACCTCCCTTGGCTCCTGACATGGGGTCCAAGTCCATCTGGTAGCTTTCCTTTCAAAAATAACTTCTCCAGTTGATTTCGTTCCATTTCGACTCCGTTTGATATTCCTTTTCTTCGAAACACTGAAATAGGCAAAAAAAATAACAATTCTGGGCTAGGCCTCTGGTTAATAGGTTAGTCCCAAAAATAATATAAAAGTGGATAATAAAGCCCAATATTGCCCAAAATAGTAGATAACATAGCATGGAGCAATCAAAAATTATAGATACGTTGGAGACGTATCAAGCATCCCCAAGCTTAATTCCTGCTCGTCCTCGAGTAGGTAAATGATAAAAAACAGAATTTTTGATGCGGAGTGCTACTTGGCATAATTTCAATGTAATTCTTCTTAATTGTGGTATGAATATTCAGATCCATAAGATTCAAGACAAAAGTTCAAATTGACATAAAAATGATAATACTTCAAGCATACTAACTAAGCAATTATGTCTTCTCAAAATAACATGGCCAAAGAAAGTTCATCCCTACAAAATCATATAGTTTAGTCATGCTCCATTTTCGTCACACAAGAATGCTCTCATCATGCACAACCCCAATGAAAAGCCAAGCAATTGTTTCATACTTTAGTAATCTCAAACCTATAAACTTTCACGCAATACATGAGCGCGAGCTGTGGATATAGCACTATGGGTGGAATAGAATATAATGAGCGGGTTATGTGGAGAAGACAGAAAAGGAGAAAGTCTCACATCAACGAGGCTAATCAATTGGCTATGGAGATGCCCACTGATTGATGTTAATGCGAGGAGTAGGGATTGCCATGCAATAGATGCACTAGAGCTATAAATGTATGAAAGCTCAACAAAAGAAACTAAGTGGGTGTGCATCCAACTTGCTTGCTCACGAAGACCTAGGGCACTTGAGGAGGCCCATTGTTGGAATATACAAGCCAAGTTCTATAATGAAAAATTCCCACTAGGATATGAAAGTGACAACATAGGAGACTCTCTATCATGAAGATCATGGTGCTACTTTGGAGCACAAGTGTGGTAAAAGGATAGTAACATTGTCCCTTATCTCTTTGTCTCTCATTTTTTGGGCCTTCTCTTTTTATGGCCTTTCTCTCTTTTTTTTGGGCCTTATCTTTTTTATGGCCTTTCTCTTTTTTTATTCCTCACTTGGGACAATTCTGTAATAATGGTGATCATCACACTTCTTTTTATTTACAACTCAATTAATACAACTCGATACTAGAACAAAGATGACTCTATATGAATGCCTCCGGCGGTGTACCGGGATATGCAATGAATCAAGAGTGACATGTATGAATTATGAACGGTGGCTTTGCCACAAATACGATGTCAACTACATGATCATGTAAAGCAATATGACAATGATGAATGTGTCGTGATAAACGGAACGGTGGAAAGTTGCAGGGTAATATATCTTGGAATGGCTATGGAAATGGCATAATAGGTAGGTATGGTGGCTGTTTTGAGGAAGATATAAGGAGGTTTATGTGTGATAGAGCGTATGTTATCACGGGGTTTGGATGCACCGGCGAAGTTTGCACCAACTCTCATTGTGAGAAAGGGCAATGCACGGTACCGAAGAGGCTAGCAAGGATGGAAGGGTGAGAGTGCGTATAATCCATGGACTCAACATTAGTCATAAAGAACTCACATACTTATTGCAAAAATATACAAGTCATAAAAAACCTCGGTACAACGTGCATGCTCCTAGGGGGATAGATTGGTAGGAAAAGACCATCGCTCGTCCCCGACCGCCACTCATAAGGAGGACAATCAAATAACACCTCATGTTTCAAATTTGTTACATAACGTTTACCATACGTGCATGCTACGGGACTTGAAAACTTCAACACAAGCATTTCTCAATTTCAAAACTAATCAACTAGCACGACTTTGATATTATTACCTCCATATCTCAAAACAATCATCAAGCATCAAACTTCTCTTAATATTCAACTCACTTATATGAAAGTTTTTACTATTCTTGGATGCCTAGCATATTAGGATTATTTAAGCAAATTACCATGCTATTCTAAAGACTCTCAAAATAATATAAGTGAAGCATGAGAGTTTATATATTTCTTCAAAATAAAACTACCACCATGCTCTAAAAGATATAAGTGAAGCACTAGAGCAAATGACAAACTACTCTGAAAGATATAAGTAAAGCTCAATGAGTAGTCGAATAATTATGCAACTATGTGAAGACTCTCTAACATTTAATAATTTCAGATCTTGGTATTTTATTCAAACACCATGCAAAGCAAAATAAAATGACATTCTAAGAATGCCAAACATCATGTGAAGAAGCAAAAACTTAGGATCAACCAATACTAACCGATAGTTGTTGAAGAAGAAAGGTGGGATGCCAACCGGGGCATCCCCAAGCTTAGACGCTTGAGACTTCTTGAGATATTATCTTAGGGTGCCTTGGGCATCCCCAAGCTTGAGCTTTTGTGTCTCCTTAATTCCTCTCATATCACGGTCTCCGTAAATCTCAAAAGCTTCATCCACACAAAACTCAACAATGACTCATGAGATAAGTTAGTATAAACCATTGCCAAAACCTTATCATACTCTACTGTAGCAAACCACTAAAATTATTATTTAACATTGCATACTAAATGCCTCTGCATATTTAATAGTCCTATCCGCAAATAGAATCATTAAAGAAGCAAACATATGCAAACAATGCAAACATAACAGCAATCTGCCTAAACAGGACAGTCTGTAAAGAATGCAGCAACATCCATACTTCCCTAGCTCCAAAAATTATGAAAGAAAATTCCAACTGTAGTAAATTTATAAGACCTTAAAATGCAAAAGGTTTCAACATTTTATCACATTATGACTTTTCTAGGGAGTTATTGCAAGAACGGTAAACTTTCTGTTTTCAAACAGCAACATGTGGACTTCTAAAATAGGCATAGTAAAGGCTATAGATGCCACTTTTATTGAAATAAAAGATGCAAAACATTGTTATAAATAACAGCAAGCAAATCCTAACAAAATAAATTGACACTCCAAGCAAAACACATATCATGTGGTGAATAAAAATATAGCTCCAAGTAAAGTTACCGATGAACGAAGACGAAAGAGGGGATGCCTTCCGGGGCATCCCCAAACTTAGGCTCTTGGCTATCCTTGATTATTACCTTGGGGTGCCTTGGGCATCCCCAATATTAGGATCTTGCCACTCCTTATTCCATATTCCATCGAATCCTTACCCAAAACTTGAAAACTTCACAACACAAAACTTAAAGTAGAAAACTCGTGAGCTTCGTTAGCGAAAGAAAGCAAAACACCACTTCAAGGTACTGTAATGAACTCATTATTTATTTATATTGGTGTTAAATCTACAGTATTCCAACTTCTCTATGGTTTATAAACTCTTTTACTAGCCATAGATTCATCAAAATAAGTAAACAACACACGAAAAACAGAATCTGTCAAAAACAGAACAGTCTGTAGTAATCTGGATCAAACGTATACTTCTGGAACTCATAAAATTATCAAATAAATTTCTGGACCTGAGGAATTTATATATTAATCATCTGCAAAAAATAATTAACTAAATAGCACTCTCCAAATAAAAATGGCAGCAATTCTCGTGAGCGCTAAAGTTTGTGTTTTTTACAGCATGATCAACAAGACTTTTCCCAAGTCTTCCCAAAGGTTCTACTTGGCACAAACACTAATTAAAAGCATAAAACCACATCTAAACAGAGGCTATATGAATTATTTATTACTAAACAGGAACAAAAAGCAAGTAACTAAAATAAAATTGGGTTGCCTCCCAACAAGCGCTATCGTTTAATGCCCCTAGCTAGGCATGATGATTTCCACGATGCTCACATAAAAGATAAGAATTGAAACATAAAGAGAGCATCTTGAAGAATATGACTAGCACATTTAATTCTAACCCACTTCCTATGCATAGGGATTTTGTGAGCAAAAAACTTGTGGGAACAAGAATCAACTTGCATAGGAAGGTAAAACAAGCATAACTTTAAAACTTTAAGCACATAGAGAGGAAACTTGATATTATTGCAATTCCTACAAGCATATATTCCTCCCTCATAATAATTTTCAGTAGCATCATGAAGGAATTCAACAATATAACCAGAACCTAAAGCATTTGTTTCATGATCTACAAGCATAGAATTTTTATTACTCTCCACATAAGCAAATTTCTTCTCTTGAATAGTAGTGGGAGCAAACTCAACAAAGTAACTATCGTGGGATTGAAAATTGAAATCAAGATGAAAATTTCATTGTTATCATTATTCTTTAAAGCATATGTGTCATCACAATAATCATCATGGATAGGAGGCATGCCTTCATCATAATAAATTTGCTCATCAAAACTTGGGGGACAAAAAATATCATCTTCATCAAACATAGCTTCCCAAAGCTTGTGGCTTTGCATATCATTAGCATCATGGATATTCAAGGAATTCATACTAACAACATAGCAATCATGCTCATCATTCAAAGATTTAGTGCCAATCATTTTATAAATTTCTTCTTCTAGCACTTGAGCACAATTATCCTTTCCATCATACTCACGAAAGATATTAAAAAGGTGAAGCGTATGAGACAAACTCAATTCCAATTTTTGTAATTTTCTTTTTTAAACTAAACTAGTGATAAAACAAGAAACGAAAAGACTCGATTGCAAGATCTAAAGATATACCTTCAAGCACTCACCTCCCCGGCAACGGCGCCAGAAAAGAGCTTGATGTCTACTACACAACCTTCTTCTCGTAGACGTTGTTGGGCCTCCAAGTGCAGAGGTTTGTAGGACAGTAGCAAATTTCCCTCAAGTGGATGACCTAAGGTTTATTAATCTGTAGGAGGCGTCGGATGAAGATGGTCTCTCTCAAGCAACCCTGCAACCAAATAACAAAGAGTCTCTTGTGTCCCCAACACACCTGAGGGAGTCCTGGATTAGGGGGTGTCCGGATGGCCGGACTATACCTTCAGCCGGACTCCTCGACTATGAAGATACAAGATTGAAGACATCATCCCATGTCCGGGAGGGACTTTCCTTGGCGTGGAAGGCAGGCTTGGTGATACGGATATGCAGATCTCCTACCATTGTAACCGACTCTATGTAACCCTAACCCTATCTGGTGTCTATATAAACCGGAGGGTTTTTAGTCCGTAGGACGACTTACACAACGATAATCATACCATAGGCTAGCTTCTAGGGTTTAGCCTCTCTGATCTCGTGGTAGATCTACTCTTGTACTACCCATATCATCAATATTAATCAAGCAGGACGTAGGGTTTTACCTCCATCGAGAGGGCCCGAACCTGGGTAAAACTTCGTGTCCCTTGCCTCCTGTTACCATCCGGCCTAGACGCACAATTCGAGACCCCCTATCCGAGATCCGCCAGTTTTTACACCGACATTGGTGCTTTCATTGAGAGTTCCTATGTGCCGTCGCCGTCAGGCTTCATGGCTCCTGTGATCATCAATGGCGATGCAGTCCAGGGTGAGACCTTCCTCCCCAGACAGATCTTCGTCTTCGGCGGCTTCGCACTGCGGGCCAATTCACTTGGCCATCTGGAGTAGATCGAAAGCTATGCCCCTGGCCGTCAGGTCAGATTTGGAAGCTTAAACTACACGGCTGACATCCGCGGGGACTTGATCTTCGACGGATTCGAGCCACTACCGAGCGCGCCGCACTGTCACGACGAGCATGATCTAGCTCTGCCGCCGAACAGTGCCCTGGAGGCCGCACCCGCATCGGCTTCGACCCTTAATTCAGAGCCAACTGCACCGATCGAGGATGGGTGGTTGGACGCCGCCTCGGGTGTTGCGATCCCAATGGTGATCGAGCCGAACACCAGCCCCACACGCTGTGAGACTCGTGACTCCAAGGAGCTGGACTCCTCTCCGGACTCCAAACCCTCCGCGCCCCTGCCGATCGAATCCGATTGGGCAACGATCATGGAGTTTACTGCCACGGACATCTTTCAGCACTCGCCTTTCGGCGATATTCTGAAGACACTGAAGTCCCTCTGTTTATCAGGAGAGCCCTGGCCGGACTACGGTCAGCAAGGTTGGGATTCGGACAATGAAGAAATTCAAAGCCCACCCACCACCCACTCTGTAGCCACTGTCGACGACTTAACCAACATGCTCGACTTCGACTCCGAAGACATCGACGGTATGGACGCCAATAAAGGAGACGATGAAGAACCAGCGCCTATTAGGCCCTGGAAAGCCACCTCGTCATATGACATATACATGGTGGACACCCCAAAAGAAGGAGATGGCGATGGAACAGCGGAGGATGACCCCTCCAAGAAACAGCCTAAGCGCCGGCGTCAGCGGCGCCGCTCAAAATCCCGCCAAAACAAATACGGCAATTCCAGCACGGGAGATAATAATACTCCGGAAAGTGCCGAAGAAAACCCCGTCCAGCAAGAATTAGCACAGGAGGATGGAGAAACCAACCCTCATGAGAGAGCGGCAGACAGAGAGGTCGAGGACGATAATTATATGCCTCCCTTCGAAGATGAGGCAAGCCTCGACGACGACGAATTCGTCGTGCCAGATGATCCCGTCGAGCAAGAGCGTTTTCAATGCAGGCTTATGGCCACGACAAGAAGCCTCAAGAAAAAACAGCAACAGCTCAGAGCTGATCAAGATTTGCTAGTCGACAGATGGACTGAAGTCCTTGCGGCCGAAGATCATAAACTCGAACGCCCCTCCAAGAGCTACCCAAAGCGCAGGTTGCTACCCCGATTAGAGGAGGAAGCACTTGATGCGGCCGACCGGCCACCTCGTGGCCGCGACAGAGAGGCCTCTTGGCCCTCCACTCAAGCCGCACCCCGTACCAAGGCACGGGAATATGCGCCAGACTTACGAGATATGTTGGAGGACAAGGCAAGGCAAACAAGATCGATCTACGGATCACGCGGGCACCCCACGGCTCGAGACGGTAACCGTCACCCCGGTCGCAAATTCGGCAGGGCCAAACACAGTAGACAAAGCTCATTGGAGCTACGTCGTGATATAGCCCAGTACAGAGGGGCCGCACACCCACTATGCTTCATAGACGAAATAATGGATCATCAAATCCCCGAGGGTTTCAAACCCGTAAATATCGAATCATATGATGGCACAACAGATCCTGCGCTATGGATCGAGGATTATCTCCTTCATATCCACATGGCCCGCGGCAATGATTTCCACGCCATCAAATACCTCCCACTCAAGCTTAAAGGACCAGCTCGGCATTGGCTTAACAGCTTGCCAACAGGATCAATCAGTTGTTGGGAGGACCTGGAAGCCGCATTCCTCGACAATTTCCAGGGCACTTATGTGCGACCCCCATACGCCGATGACTTAAGTAACGTAATTCAGCAGCCAGAGGAATCAGCCAGGCAATTCTGGACACGGTTCCTAACAAAGAAAAATCAAATAGTCGACTGTCCGGACGCTGAGGCCCTAGCAGCCTTCAAGCACAATATCCATGACGAGTGGCTTGCCCGGCACCTTGGACAGGAAAAGCCGAAGTCTATGGCAGCTTAGATCCCCTTTCTTGCGCCTCCCCTTTCTGCCTCCAAATTTCTAGATCTACCCCGGCCGCGCGACCTAGGAAGCCATGGCACCTCGCCAACCTCCGGCCGAAGCTTGGTATTCTCCTGCCCTGGACTCGCCGAATGTGTACAAGGCTAGCCTTTACCGGCTGCGCCGGATAGCGGCGGCGCAGGGCATCGACGAGACGGAGGTGTTCAAGGTCGGTTCCGCCATCCCTGAGGGCCGAGGGAGCACCTTTTATCCTCTCTTTGCAAGCTCCATTGCCGCGGGCCTGGTGCCTCCCTTCTCCGAGTTCTTCTTCTCTGTCCTCCGCCATTACAACTTGCAGGCTCTGCATCTCCACCCCAACTCTGTCCTTCTACTGGCGATCTTCGCTTACTACTGCGAGGCCCACGTGGGGGTGCAGCCTTCGGTGGCCTTGCTGCGCCACTACTTCTCCCTCCGGATCTCTGGCAGTTCTCCTTCCGCGTGCGCAAGCTTCGTTGCGTATGGCAGCACCATTGCCATCTCGAGTCCCGGGAAGAGGGCTGAGGGCTTCCGGAGCAAGTGGGTCTTGGTAGATGCCGGGTACATCCCCCCTCGGCTGATCTTGCCCACGGAGCAGGCCGTGAGCTCTGGTGACTAGTGCCGAGTGGAGCTCACGAACCCCCGCGTGAAACCGGTGTTGGAGAAGATGGACGCGGACTTGAGGCCGGCCTGCATGGCGATGGCGAAGTTGACTGGTGCGTCACTGCTGAAGGAGTTCCTGGAGCACCAGCTGGCTCCACTCTGGCGGTACTCTCCTCCAATGTGGAGGCCTCATCTGAGCCCCGAGGCTGTGGACGAAGAGGATGTGAATGCGGTTCTTCAAGCTCTGGTCGGGGGCGAGGTGGCAAGGTTGGAGGGCACTCCCAAGCCTTTGTTCCTTCGCGACGACTGGAAGCGGGTGGTGGAGTCCATGCCCGTTTTCAACGGGGACGGGCTCGTGCCCGTGGCGCCTTCTGAAGGACTGGTGGACGTGCCCTCCGGTGACTCCAGCGAGGAGGAGGGCGAAGAGGAGCGGGGAGAGGGGCCCGACTCTGGGGCGACCGATGGAGAGTCGAGGGCTCCCCTCCCCCGGCGCTCGCCCCATACTCTCCGCCATTCGCCGAGCGACGATGATGATGATGATGATGATGATGATGACATGCTGGGTACCGGGAGCTCACCCCCGATCCCGAAGAAGGACAGGACCGGGCTGATCTCCCGTGGGTCTGCCCCTACCCCGAGGCAGTTCGCAGCCGCGCCTCCTGCTTCCAAGGCCGACCCTTCCAGCCAGCTGTCAGGCTTCAAGTTGGGCCGGAGGCTGCCCGAGCTTGCCGGCGAGGACCCGTAAGCGCTTGATCCTTGATCTCTTGTTTCTCGTTCCGCAGATGAGGCTTGATGATTGCTTCTTGTGAATAGGCTGGCGCCTAGGGAGAAGAAGCCGAAAAGGGCTCCTGAGGCTCCATCCGCGTCGGCGCCTTCGCCTGTGAAGGGAGGTGACCGCGGCGTGCGGGCTGCTCCTGCTCGGTCGCCCTCAGGAGGCCTGGCCATGCTGGCTGGGGCGAGCTCAGCCCCCATGGCCCAAGTGACTCCAGAGGTGCCCTCGTCTGGCACCACTGCTACGGCTGTGGAGACGCAGCGGACCCCGCCTCGGGACACGGCGGCCTCGCCGCCGCTACCTTCTCCTCCCGTTCCACTGACAGCTGCTTCCCCAACTCCTCCTGTTGTCTTGGAGAGCGCCGATGTTTCTCCGCCTTCTTCTTCCATCCTGGAGCATGCCGTTGCTGGATTGGACCGGCTGCGGCAGGATCTTCTGGGCGCCGACCCTCGCCTGGTGGCCGGGCGCCTGGAACTGGCTTCGGGGTGGATTCGCTCTGATGCTTTGATTCGGGCGGCGTTCGTTCAGGCCTCGACGGCCTGTGACGAGGAGAGGCGGGCCATCCTCGAGGCGAAGGCTACTCGTGACGCAGCCCTGGGGGGAGTGGTCTAAGTCCGCGATCGTTGCAAGGCGTTGGAGGACGAGCTGCAAGGCCTGCGAGGCCAACTTGTGGAGGAGGTCCGCCTTCGCCAAGAGCAGGAGAAGGGGGCGAAGGCGCGCGAGGCGGCGCTCGAGGACCGGGAGGCCAAGCTCAAGAAGCGCCGCGACCACCTGGGCGCGTTGAAGGAGCTGGAGGTGACGAAGGCCGAGCTGGACGCCAAGGCTCAGGTCCTTGCCGAGGATCGCGTGGCCTTCGCGGACATGGAGAGAGATGCCCGTGCTTCGCTGAAGATGCTTTACGAGAGCGGCTTGGACAGCCCGCTAGCCGGTGACGGGGACGGCCCCACCAAGCTGCTTCCCTTCCTGGTTCAGGCTCTTGGGGATGTCGCCCTTAGCATCAGCCCCCGGCCGAGGCCGAGGCGCATGTCTTGTCTTCTGCTGTGCTGACGCGGGTCTTTGCCCACATCTACCTTCGCGATCCCAGCGCCGACCTCGATGGCCTGCTGGAACCGGTGAGCGGCGAGGGTGCCGCCGCCGCTGTCGAAGCCGTGAAGGGGCGCGCGGAGGCGCTGCTGGGGAGGTTCCAGGCCTTCAGCACCAAGCCAAAGCAAGGCGCTGCCGACCCTGCCATTCCACGAGGCGAAGCCACCGCCGACAAGTGACTCCGTTCCATTCCTGCTCTTCTTACAGTTCCTGCACACGCATCACGCCTCGGGGAGGCATTTAAACTTGCGTTTGGTACTAAGGCGACAGTATGGATTGTAATATTTGCTTTTAAATTCCTTGGATTTTATGCTTTTCTTCCCTACTTGCTTGTGTTCTACGCCGGCAGAGCCCGGCCCCGCGCATGCCTCACCCAGCATTAGCCCCGACCGGAAACCAGGACGGGACCAAAGGAGTGAGGGGCCACGTGACAAGTTAGGCTCCTAAGTAGCGATGCTCAGGAGTCCCCCTTGGCGCGTGAACAACAAGTAGGGAAGCGTGATGTAGGTGTATCTTCCGTTCTACGTCTGCAGAGCCCGACTCCGCGCGTACCTCACCCAGCATAGCCTTTCGGAACTAAGGAGTGAGGGGCTACGGAGCCAGTTAGGCTCCTGAGTCGCGATGCTCAGGAGTCCCCCTTGACGCGCGAACAGCGGGTGATGAGGCGAGATGTAAACGTGGCTACCGTTCTACATCTGCAGAGCCCGGCCCCGCGCGTACCTCACCCAGCATAGCCTTTCGGAACTAAGGAGTGAGGGGCTACGGGACCAGTTAGGCCCCCGAGTCATGATGCTCAGGGGTCCCCCTTGACGCGCAAACGGCCTTCATACCTTGGCTCCGCTCGGGGAGAGACGCGCGGTGAACCAGGCCCGAGGGGCCTGGCTGGGCGGCGTACGTCTGGGCGTGACCAAGTCGTAGCCCCCGTGCCTAGCCCCCTCGCGCGGCACTCCCGAGGGGAGGCGTTGCGATGAGGCTAGCCACTGAGCTCTGGGCCCCCTGAGGTTGATGCGGCCCAGAGGCCACCCTCAGTTGTTTATCACCAGCGCGGAGCATAGCGCTTCCGTATGTGTACGGGCATAGCCGCTCCTCGGCAGTGTCGTCAGCCAGCGCGGAGCATGGTGCTTCCACTGGTACGTGGGAGGGGGCTCCCCTCCGGGAGGAGCCCCCGGGGCGTGTACAGCCCCGCCCTGACACGTGGCTGGCACGGTAGAGCTAGGTGAGGTGTATCTGGGCACCCGTGAGCCAGCGCGGGACTCACGAGGCCCTACCTCTGGGCGGGTTGCGCCCGGCACTGGGCCGTATCTTGAGATGTGTCCCTGCAGAATTTGGTTAGATGCCGGTACTCTACGTCCTTGTGTCTCGGCCCTCGAGCTTGTCTCAGCCGTCGCTGGTATGCCAGGTCGCGATGCCGTGGACAAGGCCAAAGGGTGAGGGCTGGAGAGCCAGTAAGAGCCCTGAGTCGCGATGCTCAGGCACCCCCCCTTTAACGTGCAAGTAGTCGACATGGAGAAGAAGGGATGCCGTGGACAGGCATCAAGCAATCAAGCGTGATAGGCGAATGCATAGTTGGAAATAAACGCGAGGGAGAATACACGCCGCTGGGCCTAGCCCCAGCGGCTTGGGGATGATGCAGCCCGAGGGGCGCCCCCAACAAGGCAACTAACGACCGAAGAATAAAGGCAGATACATGCCGCAGGGACGGACCCACGTGGCCTGGGAGGGATGGAACCCTTGGAGGGTGCTCCCAGCTGGGAATGGAACTTGCAAGATGTCACCTGAGAATGTCGTTGGCGAAGTGGCGTTGGTGCAGCAGGCTCGGTGGGCTGCGGAAGCCGATCCTCACGAGCCCCCAGGCCCCGGGGCCTCGGGAGGCTCCGGAGGCACTGGTGGCTCCTCGCGAGCTGTCTTCATCTCCGCCTGGGCCGCGGAACGCCTGTCCTCCTGAGCCTCCATGATGCCCCTCATGAGGCGCTGGTGCGCCATAGCCATGCTCGGCAGGCCGTAAGGCATGCGAACATAGCTGTGGGGTGGACCCCCACAGCGCCCCACTTGCGAGGGCTAGAGGCGCTCCGTCGTGGCGATCTGATTGAGCCCTGGTACGTCGACGCAGACGCGCAGCCCACCATCCTCGCCTGGATGTGGGGCCACAGCTGGTGGACGACGGCAACCTCTCATGACCCTTGACTCCTATAGCTCTTGAATGACCTTGTTAATGAACTCCGGCTGGTCTGACCCTCCTTGCTTCGCTCCTTCTCGAGGGAAACATGCTTCGAACCACGCCTCCACATGATGCCCAAGCGTCTCCCTCGTGACCCTGGCTAGGTCGGTAGCCCTCCAGGTGAGAGCCCCCGAGCCCTGCCTGAGGATGGCGCCGGGCACGCTTTCCTATGCGATGGAAGGAGGGTCCTCCCGGGCAGACACGGGCCCTGAGGTGCCTGCCTCCTGAGGGGCTGAGCCTGGCGACATCTTCTTCTTCTTGGGGGTGGTCTCAGGAAGCCACCCGCTTCCGCGATCTGGGTCTTCTAGTGACGCGGCCTGAAAGGCTCGCTCCAGGGAACACACTGCATCCCTCTCTTCACAGGGCACCGTGATGACACCGCCACTCCCTGGCATCTTGAGGATGTTGTAGCCGTGGTGAGTCACGGCCATGAACTTGGCCAGCGCTGGATACCCGAGGATGGCGTTGTACGGCAGGCGGATTTGGGCGACGTCGAAGTCGATGAGCTCGGTGCGGTAGTTGCTACGGGCCCCAAAGGTGACAGGGAGGCGGACCTGCCCGATCGGGACTGTGGAGCCATCGGTGACTCCGGAGAAAGGCTTGGTTGGCTGAAGCTGGTCATAGGGCACTTGGAGGTTGTTGAACGTTTCCACGGACAGGACGTTGAGCCCTGCCCCTCCGTCGATGAGGGTCTTGGTGACCAGGACGTTGCTGATGACTGGGGAGCAAAGCATCGGGAGGACTCCGGCTATGGCCGAGCACTTGAGCTGGTCTGCTGAGCTGAACGTGATGGCGCACGCCGACCACCTGAGGGGGCGCGTTGCTTCGAGCTTGGGGAGAACTGCATTCACTTCGCGGGCAAACTGCTTGAAGATACGTTGGGAGGCTGGGGCTTGAGCACCGCCCAGGATGCAGGCGATTGCGTGCGGCTCTTGGAAGCCCCCAGCCCCCTCGTCTTGATGGCGGTCTTCGTTCCTCCTTGGCTGAGGCGGCAGCGGAGGTAGGCCTGCGTTGCCATGAGGGCGATCCTCACGAGGCTGATTCCTCCAGTCTCCCTCGCGAGGCAGGTCCCGCCAGTGGTCCTCGCGAGGCTGATCACGCCACCCCTGGTGCGGGCCGCGGTCTTCCCAGCGCCCTGGGTTTCTTCCTCCTCCTCGGCCGTAGCCCCGGTCAGCACGGTCAGGGAGACGGCTGATCCTTCCTTCTCCCACGGCGCGGAGCTCTTGACATTCGTTGGTGTTGTGGGTGTGGAGGTCGTGGTACACACAGTACCGACTGCCTCTGGAGGAGTCGGGCAGATCCTTGCCCCGCTTGGTGTCTAGTTCGGCTGCGAGTACGGCAGCCCCCTTGCACTTCACGTCCTTGGCCTTGGGCTTCTTCTCTTCTGGGTCCGCGGCAGGCAGCTCGAGGAGGGAGAGGCGTCCCTCCTCAGCCCTGGCGCACTTGTTCGCCAAGTTGAACAGCTCCAGGGAGGTGCAGAGGTCTTCATGCATCGCTAGCTCCTCCTTCATCTTGACGTCGCGCACGCCATCGGAGAAAGCCGAGATGATGGCCTCCTCGGACACCTTGGGGATCTTGAGGCGCGCACTGTTGAAGCGCTAGATGTACTTTTGCAGGGTTTCTCCGGGTTGTTGCTTGATGCGGCGCATGTCGCTCACGGCGGGCGGCCGGTCGCGAGTACCTTGGAAGTTGGCGATGAAGCGGGTGCGCATCTGGTCCCAATAGGAGATCGTGCCCGGAGCCAGATTCAGGAGCCAGGTGCGAGCTCCTTCCTTCAGCGCCATGGGGAACCAGTTCGCCATGACCTTCTCGTCCCCGCTGGCAGCCTCGATGCCCAGCTCATAGAGCTGGAGGAACTCTGCGGGATCAGTTGTGCCGTCGTAGCGCGGAGGCAGGTCTGGCTTGAACTTGCCGGGCCACGCGACGCCGCGCAGCTCGGTGGTGTAGGCGCGGCAGCCTGCGGTGGCCACGAAAGGCTTCGGTTGGTGGAGAGCTCGGTCTTGAGGGTCCCCACGCGCTGCAGCTAGGAGCAGGGCGGGGTCTTGGCGTGCCGGAGCTGGAGCAAGGAGCGCTCGGGCAGCTCCTTGCGGGCGAGGGACTTCTTGGCAGCTCCGTTCTTGCTGCGCTGGCGCCTGACAGAGCGGGTTCCGCCCAGGGGGCATGCGCCTTGGAGCCATGGCGTCTTCTTGGAGAGGAGGCAGCAGGCACGCCCCCGGAGCTTCATTGCCCGCGCGGGGCGGAGTGCGGCGCAGCGGAGCGGACGGCGCAGGAGAGCACCTGCGGCGCGGACGAGCTCGGCGACACGGTCGAGCCACTCCTCGTAGACGTCATCGACGGGGCGGTAGCGCAGGAGCTCGTTTGCCACGATGAGCGTAGCTCGAGCCTCCAAAGGTGCGCGGAGCGCGTGGGATGAAGAGCCAGCTGGCGCGAGTGACGGACTAGCGGTGCGGCCATCTTGCCGCACGGACGGGTGCTGAGACGATGCCTGCTGCTCGCCCCCGCCAAGCCGGTGGTGGCGTTGACGGGGGCCGATGAGGACGCCCACCGACGGGGGCCGTTTGGGCGACGCGAGAAGCGATGGCGGCCCGATGCTCGGCGCGGGCCCGACGAGCGTCAGACATGGATGCGACGGTCAGAGGAGAGCGGAGTGGTGGAAGACGAATTCCGGCGCACCCCTACCTGGCGCGCCAAATGTCGGATTTCGGGTTCCGGCAGACCCTTAAGGTTCGAACACTGGGGTGCGCGCGGAGATCGCGCCTTCTACCTCTCCGTCTCACAAGGATCTAAACTACTGAAAGGAACGCACAAGAGACACAAGATTTATACTGGTTCGGGCCACCGTTGTGGTGTAATACCCTTCTCCAGTGTGTGGTTGGTGGATTGCCTCCTGGGGCTGATGATGATGAACAATACAAGGAAGAACAACCTCGCGAGGGTCTGTTCTTGGCTGGGGCGACGAACTGCTAGGAGGAGTTCGGTCACCCTTCTCTCTCTCTCTCTCTCTCTTGTCGATGATCCGGAACCCAACCGAACCGAACCCCTTGCTATGTGGGTGGATAGTCTTATTTATAGAGGCCCTAGTCCTCTTCCCAAATATTGAGCGGGAAGGGAGCCAACAATGGCGGGCTAATTTGAAGGGGGACAGCGAGTACATCTATCCTGACAAAAGCAGTCTTCGTCTGCCAAAGGCTCTAGTGATGACGCCGTGCTGGGCTCCATGGTGACCTCCGTCTCGTAGTCCTCCTGGTCTTGGTCTCGTTGCACCGAAATGGCAACCTTTGCCTGATGCCTCGGTACTCCGCGGCTGCGCTTGCCCCCTTTGCACCAAAGAGGAAAGAAGGACGTTGCGCGTGCTGGCACCCGCCTGGTGCCCTGAGTCGTCACGGCTTACGTCACGGGCACCTCGCGAGGTACCCTGTCTTGATATCTCCGCCTCCTCGCAAGCCAGCCTGATGAGGCTTCGCCTGAGGATGTGCCGTGTCGTCCGCCGCGCGAGGCTTGGCCCCTCACGAGGGTCTTGAGTCTTGTGTTGATGAAGATGGGCCGCGCTGGCCCCCATTTGAGCCACGCCGCAGGCCGCAGGCAGGCAAGTCTGGGGACCCCCGTTCCCAGAACGCCGACAAAGTGGTCTTTGGATCTCCGGATAATTTCTGAAGCAAGGAGTTAATCTTCGACATAGTCCCATTCCGCAGTGGCTATCACGCATTGCTCGGGCGAACTGCATTCGCAAAGTTCAATGTGGTACCGCACTACGCATACCTTAAGCTCAAGATGCCAGGCCCTCGAGGAGTAATTACGGTCAATGGACACACCGAACGCTCCCTCCAAACGGAGGAGCACACGGCGGCCCTTGCAGCGGAGGTACAAAGCAGCCTCTCCAGGCAGTTCTCCAGTCCGGCCATTAAACGACCGGACAACGTCAAGCGCGCCCGGAGTAACCTACAACAAGACCGCCTGGCACGACCCGAGCAGGCGTAGCAATGCAGCCCCAACCCTAGCCCTCGCAAAAATGCGATACCAGTACTTCGTGTACATAACTACGCTCTAGAAATACCATGGGTATAGGGGGAGGGGCACCATCACGGCACGCCCGAAACACGGCTTAAACCGCACCTAGGCTGCCGATTTTTTAATTTTCTCTTACTTTCAGGTCTCCACTCTTTGGAAGGCCTGTCCGGCAGTTCAATTGCCGCACAAACGATGCAAGAACCAGGGAAGCAGACAAGCCACGCCGCATTACGGAACTCCCAGGTGGTCTCTATCACGAGCAGTATACCTGCTTCGCATACTATTCCGCAGCTTGCCCCTGGACCAGACATGTTACATCGTCCAACCTTTTGCTTATCACATTATTTGTATCGTTCTGCTTTGATCGCATCCCTCTTTAATAAACAGTGCATAGCTTTTGTCTATTTTTGCATTACATTTTTTATTATATATATATATATGTTCCT